>NW_027795448.1:0-3165 GCF_054177405.1 Leptonychotes weddellii | reverse complement strand
GGGGGGGGGCAAAAGTGAGGGGGTACCTGCAGGCAGGCAGCCAAGGTCAAATCTGTCCTTGTCTGGGAGTCCATCGGGGGTGGGGTCTTTCTGGCTCGGGGCAGTCCCGGTTGCTTGACGGAGTAGCTTCAGTTCCCTTCAGGGGATGCTTTGCCCTCAGGGTCTTCCTGCTGAGCCAAGAGACAAGCTGGAAGGAACAGAGCGGGAAAGTCTGAGGTCAAACCTGAGGCAGCCAAAGTCGTCTTTCTTGCCTTTGGATTTTGTCAGCCGTGAGTGGCTGAACTAGGTGTGGGACCACTGGAGCCAGGTGTGGTTACAAAATAATTACTGCAGTCAATGAAATAGGATGTGGGAAACAAAGGTAGAAGAAAAATTACTAAATTTCCTTACTACCTACAGCCCACTGACGAGTCCATGAAGTAGACTGACATTTCCCTAGGGACTCAACTGCCTCAACGTTGACACTTTGCTGAGGGCAAAAGGCAATCCTAGCCCAACCCCACCCCAGGATTCTGTTAAGTCTACTTTAACATATAAAAATTCTTTTGGAGACTTCCTTTATCTCTAAACCCCCAAGACACATGTTGGCAATCATCCCCCAAGCATATAACCCACCGATATACCAAAGCGTCTCCTGATAAGGTTTTATTAGATGGTAATAAGTGACCTTTTCCCAACAATAGCTAGCCCCCTGAAAGTCCTGAAAACCTTGCTTCCAAAATTCCTTACAGACTTACACTATCCCCAGCCCCCTCCCAACTTGAAAGTATATAATGGGCCACTCCTCATGACCCCGGTGCAGCCCTTTCTGCCCACAGGTCCTGTCCCTGTGCTTTAATAAAACCACCTTTTTGCACCAAAGATGGGTCAAGAATTCTTGGCCATTGGCTTTGAACCCTAATGTTATTTCCTACATCATAATAAACACATTCCTTGGGTGCCTGAGTGGCTCAGTTGGTTAAGCGACTGCCTTGGGCTCAGGTCATGACTCTGGAGTCCCAGGATCAAGTCCCGCATCCGCCCCTCCCTGCTCAGCGGAGAGTCTGCTTCTCCCTCTGACCCTCCCCCGTCTCATGCTCTCTCTCTCTCATTCTCTCTCAAATAAATAAATAAAATCTTTTAAAAAAGTTAGAATGAAAAATTACTTAAAAAAATAAACACATTCCTTCACATGCCATAGTTGGGTGTGTGCGTGTGTGATGTGGAAATGGCATTTGGAGCCAATGGAGATGAAGTTTCCAAAGTGATTTTTTTTTTTTTTTGAACTTGAACTTGAACTTTTATTATTCTTTTTTTTTTTTTTTTTTTTAAAGATTCTATTTATTTATTTGAGAGAGAGAACGAGAGAGCACATGAGAGGGGGGAGGGGCAGAGGGAGAAGCAGACTCCCCGCCGAGCAGAGAGCCCGATGCGGGACTCGATCCAGGGACTCCAGGATCACGACCTGAGCCGAAGGCAGTCGCTTAACCAACTGAGCCACCCAGGCGCCCCCAAAGTGATTTTTATATGTTAAAGGAGAATTACAGGATCCTGGAGGTTGGGCTAATATCAAGCTCAGGTTGCCGTCTGCCTGTAGCCAAGTATTAACATCGAGGCAGTTGAGTTCCTTGAGGGAGGTCACTCTGCCTGTCTCAAGGAACTAGCAGAGAGTTGTAATTTGTAACAAAAATTTTTTCTTTTGCCTTTGTCCTCCACATCAGTGAGAACACTTAACATGCTCTCTCCTAGCAAATTTCAAGTGCACGATACACTCCTATTAACTGTAGTCGCCATGCTGTACATTGAACAGTGCTCATGCATCCTGCATAATTGACCTTTTTACCATTTGATCAACATCTCAACATTCCCCCCATCCACAGCCCCTGGCAACAAAAATGCTAATCTTCTCTATTTTGCCTTTTTTCCGATTCTGCATATATGTGATTTCATATAATGTATCTTTTTTTCTGTGTGGCTTATTTAACTTAACAAAATGTCCTCCACTTTTATTCTGTTGCTGCAAACGGAAGGCTTTTCCTCTTTTCTGAAGCTGATATTAGATGAGAAGAGAGAGAATACCAAAGATTAACTTTTTATTTTTTATTTATTTATTTTTTAAAAGATTTTATTTATTTATTTGACAGAGAGAGACACAGCGAGAGAGGGAACACAAGCAGGGGGAGTGGGAGAGGGAGAAGCAGGCTTCCCGTGGAGCAGGGAGGGGGATCCCCAGGACCCCGGGATCATGACCCGAGCCGAAGGCAGACGCTTAAGGACTGAGCCACCCAGGTGCCCCCGAAGATTAACTTTTTATATCATAAAGAGTTGCCTGCCTGGTGTGGCAAAAAGTTGTTTGACAATGATGGGGTTTTGGGATATAGGTGAGGTTCAGTGGTGTGGAGTCCCGAGCCGACGACCAAGAATTCTTGAGATGTCTTTGGTGCAAAATGGTGGTTTATTAAAGCACTGGGGGGGCGCTTGGGTGGCTCAGTCGTTAAGCGCCTGCCTTCGGCTCAGGTCATGATCCCAGGGTCCTGGGATCGAGCCCCGCATCGGGCTCCCTGCTTGGCGGGAAGCCTGCTTCTCCCTCTCCCACTCCCCCTGCTTGTGTTCCCTCTCTCACTGTGTCTCTCTCTGTCAAATAAATAAATAAAATCTTTAAGGAAAATAAAAAATAAAAAATAAAGCACTGGGACAAGACCCATGGGCAGAAAAAGCTGCTACCCGAGGTTGTGAGGGGTGGCTGATTATATACTATGGGGTTGGGGAGGTAAGGAATAAGGGAGGTTTCAAAAGGATTTTCTTTTCTTTTTTTTTTTTTTAAAGATTTTATTTATTTATTTGATAGAGAGAGATAGTGAGAGCAGGAACACAAGCAGGGGGAGTGGGAGAGGGAGAAGCAGACTTCCCGCGGAGCAGGGAGCCCGATGCGGGCCTCGATCCCAGGACCCTGGGATCATCACCTGAGCTGAAGGCAGACGCTTAACCGACTGAGCCACCCAGGCGCCCCATTTCCCACTTTTACAGATCTGAAAACTGAGGAAGGGGCAAAAAAAGTCTCCCATTGCATCCTAGAACACATATTTCCTGGCTTACTTCAGTTCTTATTCTGGTGATTCATTCAGATTTCAAAAAGCGTTGGTCTAGGACAGATGTTGGCGATAGGCCCATCACTTGTGTTTGTAA
>NW_027795447.1:0-285 GCF_054177405.1 Leptonychotes weddellii | reverse complement strand
CCTGGGCGCCTGGGTGGCTCAGTTGGTTAAGCGACTGCCTTCGGCTCAGGTCATGATCCTGGAGTCCCGGGATCGAGTCCCGCATCGGCTCCCTGCTCGGCAGGGAGTCTGCTTCTCCCTCTGACCCTCCTCCCTCTCATGCTCTCTGTCTCTCATTCTCTCTCTCGCAAATAAATAAAATCTTAAAAAAAAAAAAAAATTTAAAAGAAATACTTCCTTATCCACAGGCAGGGATTTCAGGGAAGAAACGCACTTTCTTATAGAAATGCCTCATCCCCCCGCCCT
>NW_027795446.1:0-285 GCF_054177405.1 Leptonychotes weddellii | reverse complement strand
AAGCCTGCTTCTCCCTCTCCCACTCCCCCTGCTTGTGTTCCCTCTCTCGCTATCTCTCTGTCAAATAAATAAATAAAATCTTTAAAAAAAAGAAAAAGGGAACAGTTGTTGAAGATGTGTAAACATTCTTCCAACTTGCCTGTACTGAGTATACACTGAAATCAAAGAAAGATTCTTTTCAAGAGAAAAAAGTGGTTCTACTATCAGTGGAGAAAAAGAAATTCACTGTAGCAATACTCCTACCAGTTGTTGTGAAATATGCTGTCCCAGCAGTCTGAGATGTAG
>NW_027795445.1:0-285 GCF_054177405.1 Leptonychotes weddellii | reverse complement strand
GTATCTGTGTATTTGTGTATCTTTGGAGAAGACATGTGACCATAAATTTGGAGAAGTATGTCCTCGCTGGAACTCACGCTTGTGCGGGGGTAGAAGGAGCTGCGGCACTTGTATACATGCGAGAAAGTGTATTTGTCAGCTCGGGCGGCATAACAACATACCACAGACTGCTTGGCTTAAGCAACAGGAATTCATTTCTTACAGTTCTGGAGGCTAGGAATCCAAGATCAAGGTGCCAGCCCATTTGGTTCCTCGTGAGAGCCCTCGCCCTGGCCTGCAGTCGGG
>NW_027795444.1:0-285 GCF_054177405.1 Leptonychotes weddellii | reverse complement strand
GGGAGCCTGGAGTGGGCCATTTATGAAGTGCTCACAGATGTCAGGTTCTAGAGGAAGAAACACCCATTCAGTTTCAGAAAAGATTCCTTTTGTCCTGGAAAAAACCTCTTAAAGGGCCCTGTTAGTGAAGATATTGGACAAGTATTCATTCACACACTGTTTGGGAAACTATTTTAGGCTTCAGGAAAGACTTGGGGCCTGGATGCTTGATTCATTTCCCATGCATGCAGACCGCTTCCATCTCCAGTCCCAGTCCCCCAGGGAGAAAGAAGAAAGAAAAAAAAA
>NW_027795443.1:0-285 GCF_054177405.1 Leptonychotes weddellii | reverse complement strand
ACGTGGTAGAAAATGTAGTCTTTCATTTAACACCAAGTCTTTCAAACACAGTGTATTAAGCATGTCTTTTTATTCTGATGTTTCAGTGTGTGGGATCTTAGTGACTCTGATAGGACTGCCTGGTCCAGGGCCAGCCAATTCCTAGGGTTAGTAAAGCACTCACCTATGAGAGTGACTGTCATATGCAAACCAACCAATTCTGAGTCTGTATACCTCACCGCCTCTCAATCAGGCTCTTACACTCAGAGACATGATTCACCTGTCCTTACCACTCCAAAGCCAAAA
>NW_027795442.1:0-285 GCF_054177405.1 Leptonychotes weddellii | reverse complement strand
AATGGCCGATGATTTAATCAACCATGTTTACCTAATGAAATCTCCATAAAAATCCCTATGTGACAGGGTTTGGAGGGCTTTTGGGTTGATGAATGCATCCATGTGCGGGGCTGGTGGTACACCCACAAGGTGCTGTGCTCTAGAGCCTCCCAGACATCACCTTTTGTACCTCTTCCTCTGGGTCATTCGTACTTTTTTTATTATTATTCTTATGTTAATCCCCATACATTACATCATTAGTTTTAGATGAAGTGTTCCATGATTCATTGTTTGTGCATAACACCC
>NW_027795441.1:0-285 GCF_054177405.1 Leptonychotes weddellii | reverse complement strand
GGAGGTTTGAGATTTTATCTAGTTGGTCCTGGTCCTTGTCATTGTGTGGCCAGATGAGGGATCTCTGGGGGGTAGCAGAGGAGCTTCTGGCCCACTCAGATATCTGGGAAAGTTCTGGTTGGAGTTAATTCAGTCAACAATATATCTTAAGCCCCCACTCACTACATTCAGCCACTATTTTATTTATTTATTAAAATTTCTTTTTATTTTTTTATGGAAAACAATGTCCTTTTTTGGTTAGTTTTTCCTACAGTTATATATGAATAGCCCACTTTAGAAAACAAA
>NW_027795440.1:0-285 GCF_054177405.1 Leptonychotes weddellii | reverse complement strand
ATGCAAGTGACTTATGGAAGTTCTTGTTTTATCTATGTATCGTCTGTTCCAGGGGGTTACATAGATCTAGGATTTGTTCATCCTTCAAACTTACCTCCCTTTGGTGGCCACTATAACACCCAAAAATCTCCATGCCTTCCCATCAAAATCTCCCACAGGAGAGAGAGGGCTTGATGAGTTAGATTTTTTTTTTTTTTTTTACTTTTTCAAACTTTATTATTATTTTTTAAATTTTATTATGTTATGTTAGTCACCATACATTACATCATTAGTTTTTGATGTAGT
>NW_027795439.1:0-285 GCF_054177405.1 Leptonychotes weddellii | reverse complement strand
TCTGATCTGAAATATTTGGGAGAATCATTAGCCGAGCTAGTGCCGTCCTCCTGATGATTGAGAATGACACAGACACACCCCCTATAAAATCCAAGCAGTCAAGTCTTAGAAATGAATCAAAATGAAGTTCTCATAGTCAAGGGGTTTCCCTCTTAATATTTAAGCAAAGTTGTTTTTCTCAATATTGTTTTTTTTTTTTATTCTTATGTTAATCCCCATACATTACATCATTAGTTTTAGATGAAGTGTTCCATGATTCATTGTTTGTGCATAACACCCAGTGCT
>NW_027795438.1:0-285 GCF_054177405.1 Leptonychotes weddellii | reverse complement strand
GCTTGCTCCCCGTGGGGTCCCCAGCACCAGCGAGTCCGGAACGAAGGGTCTGATGAGCGAGCGGGCGGGTGGGCGCTCCAACCGCACAGACAGCGTCAGCTCGCGCCAGTCCGCTGGTTCTGCACTGCGGGGACCACTCGGCTCCCCTGGGAGCTGGTTAGGTGCAAGTGCCTGGGTCTCCCCAGGAGTGTGGGCTGGAACCCGGGATCTGCATTCGTAAGCAGGCCTTCTAGAGGCTTCTAAGTGGACACCAGGTGGGGCCCCCCCAGCCAGCCTCGGGTAGGT
>NW_027795437.1:0-3165 GCF_054177405.1 Leptonychotes weddellii | reverse complement strand
TCAACATTTTAAGGGTTTGAACAAAAATCAGTTAGAATCAGGCAGCATCCACTCCAGCAGAGAGGAAGGAGCTGAGGAGCTGCACAAAATAAAAGACTTGCAGGCAGAAGGGAGTGGGAATAAGGAGGTTAAACTGGCAAAAAACAGGGCTGGTTATTGCAAAGTCACTTTCCTTTAGGGGATGGCAGGGGTTTATCAGGCAAATGACCTAATTAGCACTGATCAGGGCGGTCCCTTTTGCTTTTTGTTTTTTTAAGATTTTATTTATTTATTTGACAGAGAGAGAGCACAAATGGGGGCAGCAGCCGAGGGAGAGGGAGAAGAAGACTCCCCGTTGAGCAGGGAGCCCGATGTGGGGCTCGATCCCAGGACCCTGAGATCATGACTCAAGCTGAAGGTAGAAGCGTAATTGACTGAGCCCCCCAGGCGCCCCCTGATTAACTGGTTTAAGATTCCATTTCTGGGAGAGCTGAAACTAATTAAGTCTGGGTTTGGTGACCTGGGGCTTAGCATAAGTGACTCCATTTGGGGCCTATTGTCTTGTGTTTATTTTTAAACACAGCCCTTCTTCCATAACAAGTCCTTCTGTCTGGAAACCCACAACAATGATCATGGGGAGATGATGGCATTTCCCCCCAGTCCTTTACCTCTCTATCAGGCTTGCACACTGTAATTTGGGAGAAATTATATAATGTGATGTCTTTATTAATAGCACCTTGGGAAGGAAGCAGGAGGTGAGGTGAGGGAACTGGAGCAAACGGACCTTGCCTCTAGAAACCCTAGCGGAGGGGCTTTGAGGGGTCTGGAAGGAAAAGGGACCTTTTGTCATTCTGGCCTTGCCCCAGGAAGGGACCCAACAGTGCCATCAGAGCAAACAATAAACTAGTACCCAGGCTGCTGTTCTGTTGACCAAGGGGGTTATTTGCATCTCAAAGACCCTGGACTAGTAGATGCTCCTTTCATGGGGTTTCTTGTTCCGCATGGGATCTTTCTTCACGGCTCGTGCAACTGTGCTTTAGAATGGGTCCTCAGTGCGGAAAAAGGGGAACCCTCTTACACTGTTGGTGGGAATGCAAGCTGGTTGCAGCCACTCTGGAAAACAGTAGGGAGGTTCCTCAAAAAGTTAATAATAGAACTACCCTACAACCCAGCAATTGCACTACTGGGTATTGACCCCAAAGATACAAATGTAGCGATCCGAAGGGGCACGTGCACCCCAATGTTCATAGCAGCAATGTCCACAATAGCCAAACTATGGAAAGAGCCCAGATGTCCATCGACAGATACATGGATAAAGAAGATGTGGTACATATATACAATGGAATATTACTTAGCCATCAAAAAATTGAAATCTTGCCATTTGCAATGACATGGATGGAACTAGAGGGTATTATGCTAAGCAAAATAAGTCAGTCAGAAAAAGATGATTATTATATGAGCTCAGTCATATGTGGAATTTAAGAAATAAAACAGAGGATCATAGGGGAAGAGAGGAAAAAACAAAACAAGACAAAATCAGAGAGGGAGACAAGCCATAAGAGACTCTTAATCGCAGGAAACAAACTGAGGGTTGCTGGAGGGGAGGAGGGTGGAGGGATGGGGTAACTGGGTGAGGGGCATTAAGGAGGGCACATGATGTAATGAGCACTGGGTGTTATATACAACTGATGAATCACTGACTTCTACCTCTGAAACTAATAATACACTATATGTTAATTAATTGAATTTAAATAAAATTAAAAAATAGAATGGGTCCTCAGTGCAACAACCTTGATTATGTTAAGGTGTGATCTGCATGACAGAAGACCTAAGATAATTTAGGATGTGGTTCTAGTGGGATAGTTCATGTTGTTACACAGGTAGTACCCAGGCACCAGCAGGGGGAATTATTTTCAGGTAGGACTCTCAGCAGGAAGTGATCCCTCCCTCCGAGAGAGTTTCATGATGGGAGAGCAGCATTGGATTTAGAGTCAGACAAACCTAGAACCCATCCTGCCTCTATCTTTTAATTTTTAATTTTTTTTTTTAAGATTTATTTATTTGACACAGAGAGAGAGCACGAGAGAGCACAAGCAGGGGGAGCAGCAGAAGGAGAGGGAGAAGCAGACTCCCCACTGAGCAGGGAGCCTGATGCAGGGCTCGATCCCAGGACCCTGAGATCATGACCTGAGCTGAAGGCAGATGCTTAATTGACTGAGCCGCCCAGGCGCCCCGCCTCTATCTTTTCTAGCCGTGTTGCCTTTGGCAAGTTGAGAACCTCCTTTGAATCTCAGTTTCCTCTTCTCTAAAACTGGGCAATAATCTTTTTAAATTTTATTTTATTATTTATTATTATTTATTTTTTAAAAAGATTTTATTTATTTATTTGATAGAGAGAGTGAGAGAGAGATCACGAGCAGGGGGAAGGGTAGAGGGAGAAGCAGACCCCCACTGAGCAGGGAGCCCAATGTGGGACTTGATCCCAGGACGCTGGGATCATGACCTGAGCTGAAGGCAGATGCTTAACTGACTGAGCCACCCAGGCAGACTATTTTATTACATTTTAAAGACTTATTTATTTATTTGAGAGAGAGAGCGAGCGAGAGCATGAGCAGAGGGGCAGAAGGAGAGGGGGAGAGAGAATCTTAAGCAGACTCCACGTGAGTGCAGAGCCTGATGTGGGGCTCAATCTCAGCACCATGAGATCACAACTTGAACTGAAACCAAGAGTCGGACACTTAACTGACTGCACCACCCTGGGGCCCCTAATACTGGGCAGTAATCTTATCCATGCAATAGAGTTGTTATAAATAAGAAAAGGCGTGCAGAATGCTTACTCTAGCACCCAGCCCACAGCATGAAATTAATGGAAGAAATTTGAACAATGAAGATTGGCTAAGAGTGCAATGGGGTGTTATAAAAGTATGTGCATACTGCTTCAAAACTGCATATCTCAATGGCTATCAAGACCTCTATAAATGTCCACCACCTACTCATTCTTCTAGAAATCCATCCAGGAAAGTAGCCCAGGATGCAGTCAAAATTCTGTGTACAAATATGCTTTTACAGCATAACTTATAAAGTAGAAAATGGGCAACAGCCTTAGTGTCAGACAAGAGGATGGCTAACAAAAATGATGGGAAACCCTCATTTTAGAGGGTTAGACATTAAAAGTCTCTTTCTTTC
>NW_027795436.1:0-285 GCF_054177405.1 Leptonychotes weddellii | reverse complement strand
CATCAATGGTACCTGGAAAAAAAACTGTGAGAGACTATGGCTGGAGGCTTTTCAGGAGTCCAGGGGCCTGGCATGGAATGCCAGAAGCATCTTCATAGAGACCCCTAGCCCTGAGGCTCTCATTTTCCTGCTGTTAAATATATGTCACTCTTCCTACTTAATCTCATCTGCTCCATGGCTTAAATTTCTTTTTTTTTTTATTTTTATTGTTATGTTAATCACCATACATTACATCATTAGTTTTTGATGTAGTGTTCCATGATTCATTGTTTGTGCATAACACCC
>NW_027795435.1:0-285 GCF_054177405.1 Leptonychotes weddellii | reverse complement strand
TGCAGGGTGGCACCAGACACATTGCCACAGCACGTGGACAGTGCCACTAGACACACAAGCAACACGATGGTGGGAGCACAAAGGGTGGCAGCCCTTCTGCCTGGGGAGCGGGGAAGACTTAACAAAGGGAGGGGCCAAGTGAGTGGGGCTCTGAGGAATGCCTAGGAGTTGCCCAGATGAGGGGAAAAGTGAAGGGTGGAGCTGACTCACCGTGAAGAAGTCACAGAGCGTTATGTGAGGGAAGACCTCATGGGCTCGGTTCTTTGTGCACTGACTCTTGCTCTC
>NW_027795434.1:0-285 GCF_054177405.1 Leptonychotes weddellii | reverse complement strand
AATTTTTTTAAAACATCATGAAATTCAAAAAGGACGAGGAATGTTCTAACTCTGAGAAGGTAGGACTCATTGACTTACGCCAAAATTGATATTAAAATATTAGATTTGTATCAGAATGTCTCATTTGTATGTGCATTTTTTCTCTCATACTGTCTGCCTTCATTATTTTAAATGAGAAAATGAATATAAATAATTTTACTGAAATAATTCCACTCTCTATATGGTCTTTACTGATACCATGAAGAAACAGGGGCTCATTACTGCTGGACAGAGATGAAATTTTTG
>NW_027795433.1:0-285 GCF_054177405.1 Leptonychotes weddellii | reverse complement strand
GACTCCCTGCTGAGCAGGAAGCCCGATGCGGGACTTGATCCCGGGACTCCAGGATCATGACCTGAGCCGAAGGCAGTCGCTCAACTGACTGAGCCACCCAGGCACCCTATTTTAGCAATCTTTAATCAGGAGGTGGGAGCAATGAAGTAGAGCTGAGGGGTCATTGGTAAGTGTGCAGAAGAGAGTTAATATAGCAAGCTTGAAGTGACTATCTTTAGAAGGGCCTGCTTGCAAAGGTGGCCCTTGGCTGGATTTGGGGAGTATTCCCACTGTTCCCCACTGATA
>NW_027795432.1:0-285 GCF_054177405.1 Leptonychotes weddellii | reverse complement strand
TGAGAGCTTTATAATTTGGTTTCAGGGTCAGTGTGCTTCTGGTTGGGCTTTTAGTGCAGCTGGTGCCCTCGAAGGACAGATGTTCCGGAAAACTGGCAAACTCGTGTCACTGAGTGAGCAGAACCTGCTGGACTGCTCTCGGTCTCAAGGCAACGAGGGCTGCCGTGGAGGCCTGATGGATTATGCCTTCCAGCACGTTTGGAACAACGGAGGCCTGGACTCAGAGGAATCCGATCCATATCGTGCACAGGTGAGTGGAGCTCCTCACCTGTTATCATTTCAGCT
>NW_027795431.1:0-285 GCF_054177405.1 Leptonychotes weddellii | reverse complement strand
CCCTCTTGGAAATCGGACGTCCACAGACTCCTTCCGGGAGAGGATGGATGTGCCTGAGATAGATACAGGCCTTTATCTTCTTCTTCTTTTTTTTTTTTTAAAGATTTTATTTATTTATTTGAGACAGAGAGAATGAGAGACAGCATGAGAGGGAGGAGGATCAGAGGGAGAAGCAGACTCCCTGCCGAGCAGGGACCCCGATGCGGGACTCGATCCCGGGACTCCAGGATCATGACCTGAGCCGAAGGCAATCGTTTAACCAACTGAGCCACCCAGGCGCCCATC
>NW_027795430.1:0-285 GCF_054177405.1 Leptonychotes weddellii | reverse complement strand
TGGCTCAGTTGGTTAAGCGACTGCCTTCGGCTCAGGTCATGATCCCAGGGTCCTGGGATCAAGCCCCACATCAGTCTCCCTGCTCAGCGGGAAGCCTGCTTCTCCCTCTCCCACTCCCCCTGCTTGTGTTACCTCTCCCTCTGTCTCTGTCAATTCTATTAAAAAAAAAAAAAGTTGAAAATAGAGCTACCTATGACCCAGCAATTGCACTACTGGGTTATTTACCCCAAAGATACAGATGTAGGGATCCGAAGGGGTACATGCATCCCGATGTTTATAGCAGCA
>NW_027795429.1:0-285 GCF_054177405.1 Leptonychotes weddellii | reverse complement strand
CACCAAACCTGAGAGTGCAACAGCTACTCTTTACAAATAAATCACTTGTCTGGGTCCATTTAGCCCCGTCTTGAGAAGGCACAAGTCCGCAGGGTAGTCTGGTGGCCAGTCACACTGATGAGGTGCAAATTGCCTCACTCTTGGAGAGGTGATCCAGACAAATGAGGTGAAGTTGACTCAATTGGGGACCAAAACTTAGGCTGTCTAAGCCAAATAGATGGGTCAGAAAGGAGAAGGCTGGGGGCTGGTGCATCCCTTGCCCTGCTTCGGCCTCCCCACCTCCCA
>NW_027795428.1:0-285 GCF_054177405.1 Leptonychotes weddellii | reverse complement strand
TAGCCTTTGGAAAGAGTTTGGCACAATCTCTTAAACACATGTAAAGTGCTCAATAAATGTCAGCTACATGTCTCTTCACCCATGAAACCCAGTTCATAAAGAAATTCTTTGGACTTTCTCCTCCCAGAGGACTTACAATAATTTCACCAGGGTTATTGCAATAACCTTTCCATTCTTTCTTCTGCTTGTTTTTATCTTTAATCCCACAAATACCATTTTCCACACAGCAGCCTGAGTGCTTTCAAATTCTAAGAGTTTCTCAGGACACAATAAAAATCTGGATGC
>NW_027795427.1:0-285 GCF_054177405.1 Leptonychotes weddellii | reverse complement strand
TTGAGCAAAACCCTTTGAACTTCTTGGGAGAAATTTGCTACATATATTTAAGATAATGTCATGAAAGACAAACTAGATTGTCTCCCAAATTAGATAAAATGATTCAGAAACATATCGAAAGGATAACAATAAAATATAGGGTGTATAGGATTGGTTTATAATTGATTCCCCATCTGACAAAATAATTCCCAGGTTAAAAACTAGCATTAAAAAAAATTGAGATACAGGGGCGCCTGGGTGGCTCAGTCGTTAAGCGTCTGCCTTCGGCTCAGGTCATGATCCCAA
>NW_027795426.1:0-3165 GCF_054177405.1 Leptonychotes weddellii | reverse complement strand
TGCCGGGGCCCTCTCTTTCCTGTCCGGCTGGGGGCACCCACCTAGGAGCACAGCCCAGGACACCTCCCTGGGAAGCACCGGGGAGTGCAGGCTGGTGGGGGCTTCTCTGCGTGGCAGCTCTGTGCCCACCCCCAGCCCGGCCTGACCTGCACTCAGTGGACAGTTCCTCCCCAGACCCCAGCTCCTAGAGGCCGGGACCCCGTGTGTCCAGCTCCTCTTGGCCCGGGCACAGCCCTGGATGAGCCTGAAGACACTTCACTGAATAAATGCACACTACGATTTCTCAGCTGTAATCGCTGGCATGGAGTACCAGGCTGAAAGAGGCATTCTTTCCTGTGGTTTTGTGGGATTATGGGATAACATGATAAAGCATGGAGTTCCTATTTGTGACTCGGATGTTATCTTTACTACCATGCATACCAAGTCTAGCTCTCATTATTCATAGAAGCCACGTCCTAACACACTGGCTTCCAGACTTTTCTTTCAAATATTTCTCTTAAATATTCAAATATTTCTCTTGAATATTTAAATGTTTCTTTTAAATATTTATTGAGGTCACCTCACCTTCAACTTTACACATATATGGAACACTCAGGGTTTACCCAGTACTCTTAGGCTCTTGCGATGATATAATCTTACCAACGTGGCTGGGCTATGGTACCCACGTGTTCGGCCAGACACTATCTAGATGCTTTCATGAAGGTATTTTTCAGGTGCGATTAACATTTAAATCTATAGACTCTGAGTAAAGTACATTACCCTCCGTAATATGGGTGGGCCTCATCCAATCCGTTGAAGACGTAAGAGAAAGGAGTGAGGTCCCCAGAAGAAGGAATTCTGCCTCCAGATCGCAACACAGAAACACTACCTGACTCCCCAGACTGCTGGCCCGGCCTGTGGATTTCAGACTTCCTTGCCAATCCCTGCAACTTCATGAGCCAATTCCTTAAAATCAATAATCTCCCCCCATATGTATCTGTAAATGATACAGCCATAGATATTCATACTCTCTTGGTTCTGTTTCTACAAAGAACCCTGACTAACACAGCTCTCCAATCCATGAGTCCGTCTGACCTTCACAACCATCTTGTGATTTTTTTTTTTAAAGATTTTATTTATTTACTTGAGAGAGAGAGAGAGATCACGAGCAGTGGGGAGGGGTAGAAGGAGAAGCAGGCTCCCCGCTGAGCAGGAAGCCCGATGCAAGGCTCCATCCCAGGACCCTGGGACCATGACCTGCCTGAGCCAAAGGCGGATGCTTCACCGACTGAGCCACCCAGGTGCGCCCATCCTGTGATTAGACATGATGGAGGCCATTCTGTGTGGAGGTCACTAGGGCCGCTCGGTACTCCAGGCCTCCCTCTCTTCCCGAGCACAGAGCAGAGATGCACTTCCTGGCCTCCCGTGGGTGGGGGACCAGATCCAACCAATGGCTTGGAAGTGGTAGAGCACGTCTCTTACTCTCTGAGTCCTGCCACTGTGAGTCCCCCAGGGGTGCTCTCTTCTCTTCCTCAGTGACCTGCTAGATCCTCTGGGTCCCTGATGTGGGACGGAGACAATAAGAAGGGTGCAGAGCCCTCAGCCCTCCCTTAACAGGTGTGTAGTATGTGTAAGAAATGAGCCTTTGAAGAATCAGATCTAGAGGATGTTTGTTACCACAGCAAAAACTACCCTGGGCTGACCGATACACATGGTGCTGTCTCACTCACAAGATGGGATGGGATGAAGAGCGAACAGAGACATCTTTTCACTTGCAAGGACTAGGAGAATAGCCACAGCAGACTCAGTATTTCTGGGCAGGGCCAGGACAGGTGCCACGTTTTCAGGGCACAGGAGAGAGAAGAAGAAAGAAACAATGTGATTTCCAACTGGCACATACCTGCTCAGGGGGATGCTGGGTGTCCAGAAGGGGTAAATTCGAGCCACAGAATCTCGCATCTGTTCCCGGTAGCCCAGGTAAAAATAGGCATCGTGGGAAAATTTTAGGGCTAACATGTCTGTTGGGTGGTCGCAGAGAATCTGTTCCCATAGTTCACAGGCTCTGGAAAAGTTCCTGAAAGCCAAAGAGAGATTTCTCAGCCACTGAACATGTAGTTCATCCACATGAGATGTGCCAAAGTCTTGCTTCTTGCCAGAGTCTGAAGTGGTTCAATAGAAATATATATAATATATAAAGAGGAGAGGGGAGAGGGAGGGAGGGAGAGAGAGACAGAGAGAGGGGGGAGAGAGAAGGAGAGAGAGAGAACTCATTTTATACACACCCACACACACAAGTTTCTATGTTAGGTTGTGGCTCAGAAAATTAAAAAACCAGTGAGATGCTTTACTCTGGAATTCAAACAAACCAAAAAACTGGCTTAACAAGTTGCCAAAGGCAATTTCCCTGAGCTGGTGAACCAGCTACGTGAAGTCTGTAGTGGGAGAAGCCCACCCTGGGCTGACCCCGGGCACCGACCCAGCAGGAAGGACCAGGCACAGCTTGGTTACTGCACCATCCGCTCAGGTCACCTAGCCGTGCAGGGCATCTCCCCTGCCTGAGCAGATGTAGGGGCTGTCCCAGAGAGGGGCTCCAGGACCACGACACACACGGGGGGGGACAGCTGTGGGGACAATGGAGGCAGGAGACAACCTGGAAGGCTATGAGCAGATGCTCACGAGGGTGTGTTAGGGCAACGAGCATAGGGTGAGTGCTTTCTTCTCTCTTCTTTTATGTATTTCTGTAACGTGGGCCTATTATTTCTGTAACAAACATAATAACTGATTCAGTTAAAGACATAAAGTAAGTTGGTTCGAACGCTAGATTGGAAATCCTAGCCGACTGTCTCCCCATTTCTGCAGCCAGGTGGAGACAAAGCAGCAGGCAGGGAGACGGCCCCGGGAGGCAAGGCGAGAAGCACCCCAAGTCCCCCTTCCCAAGGGTGTTGGGCAGTCCGTGGCATCGCCCCGCGCGCTCTCAGGGTGCCGACCCTGGCCAGGGAGGCCCTCACCCCTTGGCAAAGGTCTCCACTGCAGACACGTGCAGCCGCTCCCGCTGTGTCAGGGGCTGTGTTTGGGAAACCTCCACCATGGTCTTCACGGCCAAGTCCAGCTCCCCGTCCAGCCTCACAGAGCTCCCAGTGCCGATCAGCACGAGGCCATTCGAGATGGCGTGACCCAGCGCTGGTG
>NW_027795425.1:0-285 GCF_054177405.1 Leptonychotes weddellii | reverse complement strand
TGGGAGAAAAAGGAGTTGGGACAGATAGTTTCCCACCCATATGAGTAATTCCCTCTATAACAATCCAACTTCTTTTTTTTTTTTTAAAGATTTTATTTATTTATTTGAGACAGAGAGAATGAGAGACAGAGAGCATGAGAGGGAGGAGGGTCAGAGGGAGAAGCAGACTCCCTGCCGAGCAGGGAGC
Organism: Leptonychotes weddellii; assembly: GCF_054177405.1. Taxonomy (NCBI): domain Eukaryota; kingdom Metazoa; phylum Chordata; class Mammalia; order Carnivora; family Phocidae; genus Leptonychotes; species Leptonychotes weddellii. Next base: position 98 of record NW_027795425.1, on the reverse strand, counting down.
CCGATGCGGGACCCGATCCCGGGACTCCAGGATCATGACCTGAGCCGAAGGCAGTCGCTTAACCAACTGAGCCACCCAGGCGCCCTATAACAATCCAA
>NW_027795424.1:0-285 GCF_054177405.1 Leptonychotes weddellii | reverse complement strand
TGTCACATACTCCCAGGGTATAACAATCATCTTTCAACATATGGCCCACTGACACACATCTAAAGAGTCTCATGACTAATGCTTTGCTAAAAAGAACAACCTTGGGCGCCTGGGTGGCTCAGTTGGTTAAGCGACTGCCTTCGGCTCAGGTCATGATCCTGGAGTCCCGGGATCGAGTCCCGCATCGGGCTCCCTGCTCGGCGGGGAGCCTGCTTCTCCCTCTGACCCTCCCCCCTCTCATGTGCTCTCTGTCTCTCTCATTCTCTCTGTCTCAAATAAATAAAT
>NW_027795423.1:0-285 GCF_054177405.1 Leptonychotes weddellii | reverse complement strand
ACGCGTCCGTGCACACGCGTGTCTTATGTGTGCACACATGTATCTGTGTGTGTAGCTGTGCACACGTGTATCTCTGTGCATGTGCGTACATGTGTGCATGCGAGCATGTGCACACGCGTCCGTGCACACGTGTGTCTTATGTGTACACACGTGTATGTGTGTGCGCAGTGCACGTGCATGTATGTGTGCACGTGTGTGCATGTAGCCGCGTGCATGTGTGTATCTCTGTGTGCGTGCACACCATGTGCACATGCCCGTGTATCTGTGCGTGTATGTGTGTGCGTA
>NW_027795422.1:0-285 GCF_054177405.1 Leptonychotes weddellii | reverse complement strand
CATAGTGTTTTCCAGAGTGGCTGCACCAGCTTGCATTCCCACCAACAGTGTAGGAGGGTTCCCCTTTCTCCGCATCCCCGCCAACTTCTGTCGTATAGAAACCAATGTCTTCTTAATGCTGTAGGTATCAAGGGCCACTGGAGAAGAGGAGCTAAAGATAAAGAACAAATAAAATGAGAAACCGTGATTTATTTTTAGGTACTGTGTATGGTGAAAGTCTGATGATACATAGACAAAACCAGGTCAAACCAGAGATGGAAAAGGCATGCCATCTATGCTGTCACA
>NW_027795421.1:0-285 GCF_054177405.1 Leptonychotes weddellii | reverse complement strand
TAATAAAATACCATAAATTGGAAGTTTATTTCTCACATTTCTGGAAGCTAGCAAGTCCAAGATCAAGGTATCAGCAGATTCACTACTGGGTAAGGACCCACTTTCTGGTTCAGAGACAATCATTCTCACTTTGTCATCATATTGTGGAAAGGCCACTTTTATAAAAGCACTAATCCCACTCATGACAGCTTTGATTTAACCTCCTCTTCAAAACCCCCCCTTTTAAAACCATCATTTTGAGGGTTAGAATTTTAACATGAATTTTGGTGGGATATAATATCCCAT
>NW_027795420.1:0-285 GCF_054177405.1 Leptonychotes weddellii | reverse complement strand
CAGAAAGGTGTAGTTGAGAAGTATCGAGGTAGATGTGGGTGCAGTGTAAGCCCATCAGCCAGCTCAGAACCGGTAAGTAGAAATTGCTCGTGGTCTGGAGTGCCAGGCTCCTGACTGGTCTGCCTGTTCGCCCTCATCCCCTGCAGGTCATTTCCAAAACATTTATTGAGCACCCACCTAGCAAGGTGCAGGGGGTGGCCCTGGCAGGAGAAAGACCCAGAAAGCACGTGGGGATGTAGAGCAGCTATGAAGAGGTCGGTCCAGCTGTGGTCAGAGAAGACTCCC
>NW_027795419.1:0-285 GCF_054177405.1 Leptonychotes weddellii | reverse complement strand
GAAGGGGAGGGGGCCTCCGTCGGCCGCTTCTGGCAAGTGATAGAGCCGTGGAGCACAAAATCGGAACTTTTAGAAGTCGGCTCCGCGGAGGGACGTCGCTCCAGTGGCTAAGCTAGGGGTGGAACCCTCGTGGGACAGTGTGGTCTCAGGACCCTCGGGGTCACAGAAAGACTGGGGGTGCCTGAGTGTGGCAGAGCTCGCGGGTATCGGAGCGGGGAAGCCGGCTACAGACACAGAACCGAGGCACGGGCTCTCAGCTCGGGGTTGCCATAAACTGTGATTCGC
>NW_027795418.1:0-285 GCF_054177405.1 Leptonychotes weddellii | reverse complement strand
AAGTTTTCTTGTGGGGCGCCTGGGTGGCTAGGTCTTTTAAGCGTCTGGGTCATGATCCCATGGGATTGAGCCCCGCATGGGACTCCCTGCTCCGCGGGAAGCCTGCTTCTCCCTCTCCCACTCCCCCTGCTGGTGTTCCTTCTCTTGCTGTGTCTCTCTCTGTCAAATACATAAATAAAATCTTAAAAAAAAAAAAAAAAGAAGTTTTCTTGTAAAGGGCTGCAGAGATGGGGTGATGGCGAGAGAGAGGGATATAGAATAAAAAGAGGGTTTATTTTCATAAGA
>NW_027795417.1:0-285 GCF_054177405.1 Leptonychotes weddellii | reverse complement strand
CTCAGCTATGATTTGCTCAAATACATCTTCTAGTCCTCTCTCTCTCTCCACTCCCTCTGGGATTCCAATAATTCTGACATTGGAACGCTTCATGGTGTCACTTATTTCTCTGATTCTATTTTCATGGATTCTGAGTTGTTTTTCCCTGGCCTCCTCTTTTCCCTTTTTATCTATTATATTGTCTTCCAGGTCGCTTATTCTCTCTTCTGCCTCAGTTACCCTAGCTGTTAGATTATCTAGATTGGATTGGATCTCATTGATAGCATTTTTAAGTTCTGCCAATTC
>NW_027795416.1:0-285 GCF_054177405.1 Leptonychotes weddellii | reverse complement strand
AGCACTGGGTGTTGTGCACGAACAATGAATCATGGAACACTTCATGTAGAACTAATGATGTAATGTATGGGGATTAACATAAGAATAAAAAAAAAAAAGTCCTCATCCTTGAGTGCCTCACCTACCACAGCACTCATCATACTTGCTTCGTCAATGGCCCCCGTTCTCGCTATGCTGTAAGCTTTGGGAGCATAGGGCTGCTATAGGACCCCCAGCACCAGTCACAGGACTTGAAATATAATCTCCTCCAGGGCAAGGATTGCACATCATCACCATTGTGCCTAT
>NW_027795415.1:0-3165 GCF_054177405.1 Leptonychotes weddellii | reverse complement strand
CGCCTGGGTGGCTCAGTTGGTTAAGCGACTGCCTTCGGCTCAGGTCATGATCCTGGAGTCCCGGGATCGAGTCCCGCATCGGGCTCCCTGCTCGGCAGGGAGTCTGCTTCTCCCTCTGACCCTCCTCCCTCTCATGCTCTCTGTCTCTCATTCTCTCTGTCTCAAATAAATAAATAAAATCTTTAAAAAAAAAAAAAGTGATGTGTCCAGCGGCTTTGATGGTGGTCTACGTTGTTGGGAGACGCACCTGCTGCAGATCCTAGGCCCTGAGTCTGGTGTCTTGTCCCAGCTCCCATGAAACAGGAACAGGCTAGGGTGTTGCCTTGTGAGTGGCGTCCAGGGTCTTCTCCTTCACAGTGTCTGATCTGCACGTGCTGCTGGTTTATCTGCATACAGGCAGCAGTGGATAAAAGTATGCGGAACTTTCATTAGTTGATTGTACTCACAAAACAGTGAATAATGATAATAATAATAATGGTATGTAGCTGGTGTGTACTGAGTCAAGCACTGTTCCATGTGCTTTGTCTGTATCTCCTTTGTTGCTAAAAACACCCCTGTGAGGCAGGTGTTATCACTGCTATCATTCTGTGGAGGAGGGGACTGAGGCCAAGGAGCTTTGTCATGGGGCCACAGATGCAGAAGAAGTGGGATCAAACCCCACTCTCCTGACGGGCGCCTGGGCTCCTGCCCGTGAGCAGTGCTTCTGGGCAGTGCTGCCCACGTCAGGGAACAAGAGTGTTGGGTCCCAGAGAGACTCGGGCAGAAAATTCGGGGACGTGGGCTCTGGCCAGGCTTTGAGTCATAACTGTGCCAGGACCTTCTGAAGCCCTGACCTCACAGGGGCTCCCTGGGGATCCCCAAATCTTCCCTGGCTCTGGATTCTATGACTTTCAAAAAAGTGTTACCTATAACAGTGCGTACACACAACAGTTTTACACATTGAATAGCACCAAGATCTTAAAAAAAATATATAGAAGAAGTGATATTGATCTTTTGGAAAGAAATTTGAAAAAAAATCTGAAAAAAGCCTGAGTGCAAAATACTGATTTTTACCAACAGTAAAACAAAAACTAGACTGTTAGGGTGCCCAGAATGGTTTGACTGGATGAAGAAGAAAAAGTTAAATTCAGTAACACTGTCAGACATGTGGCTTGGTTAAATTGTTTATTCTGTCCGTTGATGGTATTGGTATTATAGATGCAGCAGGGAGAAGGTCTAGCCTGACCAGAAGGGGACCGGGAGGGCACTGAGCCACTCTCTCCACCAACCCTGCAAAGGGGCCACTTCCTGCCCATGGGGGCTTCCAGCAGGTGGGGGTCCGAGCCACCCTTTCCAATAGCGGGCAAACATTTCCCAGGCTGCTGGGATTGGCAACCCCAAAAGGCATGGGCAAGCTTGGAGTCTGGACAGAAGAATCAACCAAAATGCCTAAAATCTGAGACAAGAGGATCCGAGAAGAAAGGGTATGTGGAATGTGAAATGAAGAGAAGACCGAGATGGTACTTTAACATTGTCCCTGAGATCATCAAAGGCATTTTATGGGCAATGATGCCTATTCTAGAATTTTGCTGAGTAAATGAAAGCAAATTGTGACAACAAGGAGCTAGGGGAAGAAAAGAGACAAAACCTTTTTTTTCTGTTAAGAAAAGATTTGTTAAACATTGAACTGATAAAAAAATAGGTAATTTGCTGCAAAAGAAGTATCTTGTCAACTTTTTTTTTAAAAACTGAGAACATGTAGCTTCAAAATGTGCTATAAAGTAGGAAAGGGAACGAGGAAAAGATTCATGGACGGTAACACTTTGTTGTCTAATTTTTGTTCTACGGTGCACGATGACGTGGATGATTACACTGGGCTGGGTTGGTGGCTATTTTTTCTCAGATTTAGTAATCGCTCTGGCTTATACTACTCTTGTCCCTTAAACATTTTATTATTTTTTATTATTTTAACAAGTAATGTAGTTACTGTGAGTCATTTAAAGTTAAAACAATATCCTAGCAAGTGTCCAGTCACCAGGAGAATCCAGGGATTGTTGCTACTTTCCTACAAACCCCACAAACCCTACAAACCCCAAACTGTCCTGTCAATAGTAGTCCTGTGCAGACATTGGCCACCAGGTGGTGCCCAACTGCACAAAGGACCAGCCTGGATCTGGCCACGTGCCCAGAACCCCTGGACAGGCGAACTCACCTTGGTTACTCATTAGCCCTGAAAGAATGCCACCCCGCGTTGACACCATTGATTTATTTTAAATACCATTTTTTTTAAATGGCATGTTACTCTGGTATTCCTGGATTTAAAATATTGTGGTTTCTCCATTTTGTTCCGGAGAAGAGACTGTCTATTGACTTCCTTACTACGGATAACAGGGTTTGGGTTCTCCTACTCCTCCTTCTACCACCTAAGGGAGACGCTTCCCTTCCCTGCTTCCTCGCAGTAGGCTTGGGTGATGACTTCGGTTAATTCAGTTCCACGATTCACGTACTTGCTGTGGACATACTGATCACGGTTGAGCCTATTGAGTCCCACAATTTTATTTCCTACTTCTATCAGTTTTGTTATTCCCGGAGATAACAGGTGTTCCATTTCTTCCATTTGTGTTGTTTTCTCTCACTGTCATTAATCAGTCCCAGACCTTCAAACAGAACGAATTCTCTCCATGCATGCAGAAACGTCCGGCAGCTGTAACTCTCTCTTCCCAGAACCTCGCTCTGGAGCGCTGTGTGCCCTGCTCCAGGATGGACGGCCTGTGCTCGCCAGTGCTCGACACCCTTGTCCCCGGACCTTTACATCAGTCCTTCTCCGGGTTGCCTTGGTCTTTCTCTTGTAGAGATCCCTTCTTCCTGAAGGCTTGGGAGGGTGTGGGGGATGTGATGTTTCTCTCTTCCATGCTACACTCCCTGTTTTTTTTTTTAATTAAAAAATTTTAAAAAAAATTTCATTTTATTATGTTATGTTAGTCACCATACATTACATCATTAGTTTTTGATGTGGTGATCCACGATCCATTGTTTGCATATAACACCCAGTGCTCCGTTCAGTACGTGCCCTCCTTAATACCCATCACCAGGCTAACCCATCCCCCCCCCCTCCTCTCTAAAACCCTCAGTTTGTTTCTCAGAGTCCATAGTCTCTCATGGTTCCTCTCCCCCTCCGATTTCCCC
>NW_027795414.1:0-285 GCF_054177405.1 Leptonychotes weddellii | reverse complement strand
CATTTTCAAAATAATAATAAGCCTGCCATATTGACCCTAGTTAGAGTGATGTCAAGATACCAAGGAAGCACCTACCTGAATAGTAACACTTAGTTACGAGCTATGGAATTCAGATGAGGCAAGCTTTTGTATGACATTTGAGGTTGGCCAGTGTTGCAGTGTCCCTCTCCCATTACTGTATTTTCTTTTTTTTTTTTTTCCAATTTTTTTTATTCTTATGTTAATCCCCATACATTACATCATTAGTTTTAGATGTAGTATTCCATGATTCATTGTTTGTGCATA
>NW_027795413.1:0-285 GCF_054177405.1 Leptonychotes weddellii | reverse complement strand
AGAGAGAATGAGAGAGAGCACATGAGAGGGGGGAGGGTCAGAGGGAGAAGCAGGCTCCCTGCCAAGCAGGGAGCCCGATGCGGGACTCGATCCCGGGACTCCAGGATCATGACCTGAGCCGAAGGCAGTCGCTTAACCAACTGAGCCACCCAGGCGCCCCTATTTCTAAGTATTTTAAAATAAAATATATCTTTTTAAAATTTAAATTCAATTAATAGTGTGTTAATAGTTTCAGAGGTAGAGGTCACTGAGACATCAGTTCATATTAACACCCAGTGCTCCTTA
>NW_027795412.1:0-285 GCF_054177405.1 Leptonychotes weddellii | reverse complement strand
AAACAATGAATCATGGAACACTACATCTAAAACTAATGATGTAATGTATGGGGATTAATATAAGAATAAAAAATAAAAAAGAATGCATCTATTTTTCAACAAGATCTAAGATTTACCTCCTTCTGCCCGCCCCTCTACATTATCATTCAAGCTTGGAGCCTGCTGGTACATCTAGGAGTCAAATGGCAAGTTCTGAGCTCTGTGGTTGCCCTCTCTGGTTTGTACCCTCACTAATGTGGGCACGGCCTTCCCAGCTGATTACTTCCTAACAATGCTGGTTCCTTC
>NW_027795411.1:0-285 GCF_054177405.1 Leptonychotes weddellii | reverse complement strand
ACCATCAACACCATCATCATCACCATCACCATCATCAGCATCACCACCATCATCACCATCACCATCATCACCACCACCATCACCATCATCATCACCACCACCATCACTATCATCACTACCATCACCATCACCCTCATCATCATCACCATCACCATCATCATCACCATCATCACCATCATCACCATCCCCATCACCATCATCATCACCATCATCACCATCATCATCACCATCACCATCATCAGCATCACCACCATCATCCCCATCACCATCATCACCATCACCACC
>NW_027795410.1:0-285 GCF_054177405.1 Leptonychotes weddellii | reverse complement strand
AAAGTATAGTGGTGGTTGCCAGTGGCTGGGGGGAGGGGCCATGGGGAGTTATTGTTTGATAGTTGTAGAGTTTCAGTTTTACAAGATGAAAGAGTTATGGGGATGGATGATGGTGATGGCTGCACAATGATGTGAATGTACATAATACCACAAAACTGTACACTAGAAAATAGATAAGATGGTAAATGTTATACTATGTGTATTTTATCACAATAAAAAAGGAAACGAAAAGCAAATTACCTTCTCTGTGATTTGTGAAACCATTTTTGGTAAAAAAAAAAAAAA
>NW_027795409.1:0-285 GCF_054177405.1 Leptonychotes weddellii | reverse complement strand
AAAATCTTCCTATTGATCTTTTTCTAGTTGGAAAGCTAATTCTTTCATGTGCCTTCACTCTGTTCAAGTTATAGTATAAAATGATATGTAAAGGGGAGCAGTTTAGTACATTGTATCTAGACATGCAATAAATATTAAATAATTAGGATATTTATTCCTCTCATTTTTTAAGTGATGAAATGTAGCTATAAGTTTTGAGAATAGGCCTAGGGACAGTGTTTTTCAATTGCAGAAGTAGTCACTTGGCATTTTCTTCAAAATTGGTGCTGCTAATACTCAAAACTT
>NW_027795408.1:0-285 GCF_054177405.1 Leptonychotes weddellii | reverse complement strand
GGAACACTTCATCTAGAACTAATGATGTAATGTATGGGGATTAACATAAGAATAAAAAATAAAAAAATAAAAATAAAAATAAAAATAAATAAAAATAAAAAATTCTTCTCCCAGAATATGGAGGCACCAAATTAGTTCTAGATGACAAGGATTATTTCTTACTTAGAGATGGTGACATTCTTGGAAAGTATGTGAACTGAAATCATTATTAAAATGGCACAAAGTGAAGCTGCCCATTCCAGTGAAGTTGTGAAATCTTTCATCATGTAAATATTTTTCATTTCT
>NW_027795407.1:0-285 GCF_054177405.1 Leptonychotes weddellii | reverse complement strand
TGTGCACGAACAATGAATCATGGAACACTTCATCTAGAACTAATGATGTAATGTATTGGGATTAACATAAGAATAAAAAAAAAATTAAAAAAAAAAAAAGAGAACGTGAGCTGTATAAAATTCAGTCAATCTCTAAGTGGTATTCTATCCATTAAATTAAGTGCATCCCAAATGTGTTTCAAGAAAGATTTCCTGGATGGAAAAGAGAACATTTGCTAAACTCTGTTTAATTTCTTATTTTATCTGTGCACAGGATAAACAATGGGAGGCTGCTCCATGGTTATC
>NW_027795406.1:0-285 GCF_054177405.1 Leptonychotes weddellii | reverse complement strand
AATGAAGTCTTGCCATTTGCAATGACATGAATGAACTAGAGTATATTATCTTAAGCAAATAAGTCAGTCAGAGAAAGATAAATACCATAAGATTTCATTCATATGTGGAATTTAAGAAAGAAATTATATGAACATATGGGAAGAGGGAAACAAACCATTAAGAATCAGAGACTTTTTTTTTTATTTTATTATTTTTTTTATTCTTATGTTAATCCCCATACATCATTAGTTCTAGATGAAGTGTTCCATGATTCATTGTTCGTGCACAACACCCAGTGCTCCATG
>NW_027795405.1:0-285 GCF_054177405.1 Leptonychotes weddellii | reverse complement strand
CTGTCCTCTTGGACGCCGGCCTCTCTCCCGCCACACAGCCGCTCTGTCAGAAACTCGTGTGTCTTCTTTCGTCGGCCGCGGCCTTGGAGCCACGCTTCTCCTTGCTGCCCGCTTTCGGCAAACGACCCTCCCGGTACAGGCGGGGACAAGGACTCCACCCGCGACCCCGCTCCGCTAACACTTCAGGCTTTGGGACCTTCAACCTCGGGACCGGGCCTGGGCCGCCGTGGACACTCCCCCTGCGCTCTGCGCGTCAAACTACCCTCTTCCGGGCCCGGCCTCGAG
>NW_027795404.1:0-3165 GCF_054177405.1 Leptonychotes weddellii | reverse complement strand
CCTGGGTGGCTCAGTTGGTTAAGCGACTGCCTTCAGCTCAGGTCATGATCCCAGGGTCCTGGGATCGAGTCCCGCATTGGGCTCCCTGCTCTGCGGGGAGCCTGCTTCTCCCTCTCCCACTCCCCCTGCTTGTGTTCCCTCTCTCGCTGTGTCTCTCTCTGTCAAATAAATAAATAAAATCTTTAAAAAAAAAAAAAAAAAGAATCTGAACATAGAATATTATTTGTAGCCAGGAATTCTAAAGTAAGGTCTAATTTAAAAGTTCATTTTGGGGAGGAGGAGCAAGATGGCGGAGGAGTAGGAGACCTAAATTCCGTCTAGTCCCAGGAATTCAGCTACATAGGTATCAAACCATTCCGAACAGAACTCAACACGAGATCCATTAAAGAAAAGAATAGCAGCAACTCTCTGAACAGAAAAGCGACCACTTTCTGGAAGGTAGGACGTGTGGAGAAGTGAATCCAAGGCGATATTTGGGAAGATAGATGGCGGAGGGGAGGGAGTCAGCTACTGGCAAGTGATAGAGCCACAGAGCACAAAATCAGAACTTGTAAGAAGTCGGCTCCGCTGAGGGACATCGCTCCAGTGGCTAAGTGGAGGGCGGAACCCTCACTGGGACAGTGTGGTCTCAGGACCCTCAGGGTCACAGAAAGACCAGGGATGCCTGAGTGTGGCAGAGCTCCCAGGGATTGGAGTGGGGAAGCCGGCTGCAGAGACGGAGCCAAGGAGTGGGCTCTCAGCTTGGTGGGGTTGCCATAAATCATGTTCCGCGGCACAGTTGGTCCACTGCTCCCCCAGCAGGGACCCAACAAGCGGCAAATCCAGGGAGACTCCCCTTCCTCCCCCGGGAGGAGCGGCGCAGGACCGCACTGCAGGGATCTGCTGGGTTTGGAGACTCCACACGGAGTTGTGTGCCAGAGATAGAAACGCTCGGTTACAGGCCGGGTGAGCACGGAGTGCGGCTGGAGACTGGGGAGACGGGAGTGATTGACTGCTTTTCTCTGGGGGCACATTGAGGAGCGGGCTCCAAGTTCTCGGCTCCTCCAGGGTGGAGATTGGGAGGCCGCCATTTTCACTCTCGTCCTCCAAAGCTGTATGGAAAGCTTGCAGGGAACAAAAGCTCCTGAGAGCAAACCCGGGCAGAATATTTAGCCGGGCCACCAGCAAGGGTGGGACAATTCTGGTTACAACAAAGACATTTGAGAACCCCGGCAACAGGCCCCTCCCCCAGAAGATGAGCAAGAACAGCCAGCCAAGACCAAGTTTACCAATCAATGAGAACTGCAGAACTCCAGAGCTAGGGGAATACTGCACATAGAATTCATGGCTTTTTTCCCCATGATTATTCAGTCTTCAAAGTTAATTTTTTTAATTTTCTTTTTTTCTTTTCCTATTTTTTTATTTTTTGGAATTCTTCTTTTTCCCTTTTTCAACCAACATCAATCCCTTTTTTAAAAATCTTTCTTATTTTTCATTTTTAGAGTCATATTCTATCCCTTCACTGTAGTCAACCTTATTTTTTGTGTATATATATATATATAAGTTTTCTCTCTTTAAAGTTTTGGGATACAGTTTCTTCTAACAGACCAAAATATACCCTAAATCTCTAGTGTATGGCTTTTTTCTAGTCTTCTGCCTGATCATATTCTCTCCCTTTTTTTTTTGTTTTGTTTTTTGTTTTTTTAATTTTTCTTCTTACTTTTTTCAACCAACTTCTTATCAATTCCTTTTATAAAATATTTTATAATTTTCATCTTTACAATCATATCCCATCCCTTCATCATATTTACACTTATTTTTATGTATATATATATATATATATAAGTTTTTCTTTCTTTAAAATTTTGGGAGGCAGTTTCTTCTAACAGACCAAAATACACCCAAAATCTAGTGCGTGGCTCTGATCTATTCAGCAGACTGATCATATTCTTTTTTTTCTTTCTTTCCCTTTCTTTTCCCCCTGGTTTCAGGTCTCTTCTGAGACACTTTTGTTTAGTGTATATTTTGGAGGGGTCGTTGTCACCCTTTTGGCATTTTGTTCTCTCATTCATCTATTCTCCCCTGGACAAAATGACAAGATGGAAAAACTCACCTCAAAAAAAAGAACAGGAGGCAGTACTGACTGCCAGGGACCTAATCAATACAGATATTAGTAAGATGTGAGAACTAGAATTCAGAATGACGATTACAAAGATACTAGCTGGGCTAGAAAAAAGCATAGAAGATACAAGAGAATACCTTTCTGGAGAAATGAAAGAACTAAAATCTAACCATGTCAAAATCAAAAAGGCTCTTAATGAGGTGCAATCAAAAATGGAGGCTCTAACTACTAGGATAAATGAGGCAGAAGAAAGAATTAGTGATATAGAAGACCAAATGATGGAGAATAAAGAAGCTGAGAAAAAAAGAGATAAACAGCTACTGGATCACGAGGGCAGAATTTGAGAGATAAGTGATACCATAAGACGAAACAATATTAGAATAATTGGGATCCCAGAAGAAGAAGAAAGAGAGAGGGGGGCAGAAGGTACACTGGAGCAAATTATAGTGGAGAACTTCCCTAATTTGGGGAAAGAAACAGGCATCAAGATCCAGGAGGCACAGAGAACACCTCTCAAAATCAATAAAAATAGGTCAACACACCGACATCTAATAGTAAAACAAGTCTCAGAGACAAAGAAAAAACCCTGAAAACAGCTCGGGACAAGAGGTCTGTAACCTACAACAGTAGAAACATTAGATTGGCAACAGACCTATCCACAGAGCCTGGAAGGCCAGAAAGGACTGGCATGATATATTCAGAGCACTAAACGAGAAAAATATGCAGCCAAGAATACTATACCCAGCAAGGTTGTCATTGAAAATAGAAGGAGAGATAAAAACCTTCCAGGACAAACAAAAACTAAAAGAATTTGCAAACACAAAACCAGCCCTACAAGGCATCTTGAAAGGGGTCCTCTAAGCAAAGAGAGAGCCAAAAAGTAACATAGACCAGAAAGGAACACAGACAATATACAGTAACAGTCACCTTACAGGCAATACAATGGCACTAAATTCCTATCTTTCAATAGTTACCCTGAATGTAAATGGGCTAAATGCCCCAATCAAAAGACACAGGGTAACAGATTGGATAAAAAAAACAAGACCCATCGATATGCTGCCTGC
>NW_027795403.1:0-285 GCF_054177405.1 Leptonychotes weddellii | reverse complement strand
AGGTGGTGTAGTCAGTGGATGCATCCAACTCTTGGTTTCCGCTCAGGTCATGATCTCAGGGTCATGAGATCAAGCCCAGGGTCGGGCTCTGTGCTCAGCACAGTCTGCTTGAGATTCTCTCTCCTTCTCCCTTTGCCCCTCCTACTTGTGTCCTCTCTCTCTCTCTCAAATAAGTAAATAAATATTTTTAAAAAGACCGAATAAGATAAGACCCCTGCCTTTGAGATCCTAGGAATATTCCCGTTCATCTTCTCTTTCCTGCTAGGCCTTCTGCCCTGGGTCCAA
>NW_027795402.1:0-285 GCF_054177405.1 Leptonychotes weddellii | reverse complement strand
GTTGAGTTTGTAGGTGTTCAGAATGGTTTGATCCCTATCCAGCTGAATTCCTGAGAGGAGACAAAATCCAGGTCTCCTACTCCTCCGCCATCTTGCTCCGCCCCCATGTCTATTTTCTTCTAACTAGATCTCTTGAGCTCCAGGCCCATGTATCCAAATTTCTGTCAGATGTCAATACTACAATACATTGCATCTTACCTTCAACATATCCAAAACACAACTCAATAACTTGTTATGATGAGCACTGGATGTTATATGTAAGTTATGAAATCATTAAATTCTACT
>NW_027795401.1:0-285 GCF_054177405.1 Leptonychotes weddellii | reverse complement strand
GAGAGCACTTGCAAAATCTCCTGTGCAGACTGGATTTGTTTATTTCTTACTTTGCACACAGAGCACCCACCGCCTTCCAAACGCTGGGGATAACCGCTTTACAAAATTAGCACATGAACCCTCACAGTGGTACCAGAAGGGTGTTCTTACCCCCACTCTGCAGATGAGGCATCCGAGGGACTGGGAGGTTTTAGTCCACAGCCAGGGTCACAGAGCAAGCAAGAGACCCCCCCTCCCGCTCAGGCATCCGCCGCACTGACTGAGCCTTGGGGCATCTAGCTAAGC
>NW_027795400.1:0-285 GCF_054177405.1 Leptonychotes weddellii | reverse complement strand
AGGACCCGCGGTTGATTATCTGATGAGCTCGAAACAGAACCTAGGTTGCTCCTGGGTTCCGTGTATGATCCCTTTCCACGGCACTGTCAGACCATCTGTGCACAAATGCCCGATCAGTAGACACTAGGGAGCCCTCTCTCTGTGCCTGCCTTCCCAGAGTGCAGCGCGAGGGGCCTGTGACTAAACTGAAGGCCTCCTTAGGACCCCAGTACCCAGCCCTCAGTCAAAACCAGAGCAAGCATGTGATAGGACCAGTGTGGTCCGTCCGCACCCTGGAATATTACT
>NW_027795399.1:0-285 GCF_054177405.1 Leptonychotes weddellii | reverse complement strand
TTCAGTCTTTTAAAAGTTCTCCTGTGTGACTCTGATAATCAGCTATATTAGGGATTCTTTATGGTTACTAGAATATATGGAAATTGGCTCAGTTCTGTAACACTCTTTTTGGCTATTTTCATATATAAAGATACAGAATAAATATACTTTCTCTAACATCAGTGTTTTTAGAAACTAGTTTGAGGTTTAAGGATATTTTGATGGGCAAGATACTTCTAACTCTACAGATGGTTTCAGTTGACATGTTCTCTGAACATTGTTTGCTGATCTGTGAAAGTTTAGAGG
>NW_027795398.1:0-285 GCF_054177405.1 Leptonychotes weddellii | reverse complement strand
TAAATTTCTCTTCTGCTTAAATCAATCAGGACTGGATTTTATTGCTAGGGGTTAGTTCATACCCACAGAACCACAGGATAGGCTAAAGCTGAAGTAGTCCAGAACCTGATCCCACAGAATGATTCTGAGCATAAGGACCGAATGGCTTCTTTCAGATTTCAAATTCAATACAAACACGGTCCTTTGGTCCACAGGGCCCTGCATCAATTGGCCCGTCTCCCTCCTAAGCCCTTATCTCATTCTACTCTCCCTCCAACTCCCAAGCTCTAGTCATACTTTCTGTTC
>NW_027795397.1:0-285 GCF_054177405.1 Leptonychotes weddellii | reverse complement strand
TTGATAGAGAAATGTTAGAATAACCTAAATGTCAAACAAAAGTGGTGAAAGAAAGAATAGAAAGAGAGAGAAAGAGAAAGAAAGAAAACCCTGTTCCATTTTTTCCTTGCACAAAGATGAAAATATAGCCAAATAAGCAGAATAAGCATAATTGTTTTTGAATTGATATTTTTAAAGTAGAAAAATCCCCGGTGGGGAGCAACATGGCGGAGGAGTAGGAGACCTGGATTTCGTCTCCTCTCAGGAATTCAGCTGGATAGGGATCAAACCATTCTGAACACCTAC
>NW_027795396.1:0-285 GCF_054177405.1 Leptonychotes weddellii | reverse complement strand
TGCAGATTGAATAAAAAGACAGGACCAATCCATATGCCGTCTACAAGAGGCTCATTTTTTTTTCCAAAGATTTTATTTATTTATTTGAGAGAGAGAATGAGATAGAGCATGAGAGGGAGGAGGGTCAGAGGGAGAAGCAGACTCCCTGCCGAGCAGGGAGCCCGATGCAGGACTCGATCCCGGGACTCCAGGATCATGACCTGAGCCGAAGGCAGTCGCTTAACCAACTGAGCCACCCAGGCGCCCTACAAGAGGCTCATTTTGAACCTGAAGATACATCCAGAC
>NW_027795395.1:0-285 GCF_054177405.1 Leptonychotes weddellii | reverse complement strand
AAAAAAAAAAAAAAGTAACAGTAGTTCCTGAAAACTACAAGGACTATCTTATTTCTCTTCATGCTTTTACTGAGTCTTACTGTTCCTGGGTGACATATTAAGGGATGCAGAGGAAAGTACTAGAATCAACTAGGTACTTTTATGAAGGCTCTCACTTTGTTGTTCTTCCTACCTTTATCTCTTCCCCGTGGCTGCCCATTCAATTCCCTCTTCCTTTCAGGCATTTTTGGCTTGAGGATTAACTTCTTAGGCTACATTTGGTCATCAATGGTCATGATTTGACTG
>NW_027795394.1:0-285 GCF_054177405.1 Leptonychotes weddellii | reverse complement strand
TAAATTTCTCTTCTGCTTAAATCAATCAGGACTGGATTTTATTGCTAGGGGTTAGTTCATACCCACAGAACCACAGGATAGGCTAAAGCTGAAGTAGTCCAGAACCTGATCCCGCAGAATGATTCTGAGCATAAGGACTGAATGGCTTCTTTCAGATTTCAAATTCAATACAAACACGGTCCTTTGGTCCACAGGGCCCTGCATCAATTGGCCCGTCTCCCTCCTAAGCCCTTATCTCATTCTACTCTCCCTCCAACTCCCAAGCTCTAGTCATACTTTCTGTTC
>NW_027795393.1:0-3166 GCF_054177405.1 Leptonychotes weddellii | reverse complement strand
TCCTTTGTCATATAATTCCCTTTTCTTTGCATCAGAGAGTACTTCGTAAGCTTGAGAAATCTGTTTAAACTTCTCTCCTTCATTTGGATTCTTATCAGGGTGGTACTTCAAGGCCAGTTTCCTGTAGGCCTTTTTCAATTCCTCTTGGGTGGCATTGGGTTTGACCCCCAAAACATCATAGTAAGTGGTTTCTTTCACCATTTTCTACAGCCGGTGAGAGGGCCGAGGCCGGTGTGGGGGAGCGGGAAGGAGCACGTTGCTGGGCGCAGCTCAGGCAGCCGCCGCTCCTCCGCGTCTCACCAAGCATTCTGGAAAGTTCCTGCAGTACCAAATTCTTCACAGCGTCTCTCACTCAGCCCTTGGTTGCTTACCTCAAGATAGCCCATTCCATGAGGAGCAGTTCTTATTAAGAGTTATTATGCTGAGTCAACCTCTGTCTTCATGGAACTTCCACTTGGTTCCACTTGGTTCCACATGGAACACCACTTGGTCTTGTTTCAGGGCTCTGGGTCAACACAAACCACTCTGTTCCCTCCTATCAGGAAGTTCTTCAGACTTCTGACTCTTAAATCTCTTCTGGAACTACTTCCAGAATCAAATCAATTTCCTAATCAAAGCACTGCCCTCCAGACAGCATCCCAATCAGTCTTGCAGATCTCACAGAAGGAAGCTCAAGATCATTAAGCCGAGAGACCCAGCACCTTCTACACAATAGGGCAAACCTAAAGCTTGCCCTTCCCATTCATCAGAAATCCTGAAGCATCAACTGCTAAGAGGAAGGACACAGGCCTTTCCAATAACCTGCTTCTAGGTACCAAACAAGTACTTCACAGGCTGTGATGCTAAAAGCCACCAGCAGGTGATGCTCTCAGCAAGGAAGCTGAAAGGAAACAAAGAGGAGAGTCAGGATTTGTTGTACCTGATGCGGCTTCACTGCCCGTGCCAACTGCGGGGCCAGGAAGACATTCTCCTCCTCTGGAGGGTGGTTCAGGTTGACGAGGACCCGCCCCAGAGCATCGCGCTGGTTTAAGATATCGTTCACATGGGTGCCACCCTTCTCCTCTTCTTCATCCTCCTCACTGACAGACTCACTGCTGTCCACAATGTGCAGAGTGTCCTCCTCTCCAGAGCTCAGTTCAATCACCTCTGAGACAGCCAACAAAACAAAACAAAAACCCAGGGAGCAGAGATAATTTACTGCCCATCATTAAAGCATTACAGCATGGAAACAAAGTTAGAACTTGTCATCACTTGTAAATTTTGAGTTTTATTATTTCTCTCTTCCAGCTTCAAGTTAAGACAAGGGAAAACCCTACATTTATAAGGAGACTCTGGGACATTTGTCACAGTCGGACCCCAAACCGAATGGGGAAGGACTGATTTCGATTCAGAGGTACAGCCAACTACTCAGGGTAAACATTGAGTCAGGAGGAAGTGGAGGGACCTCTGGCTCGACCTTACCATCTCGACTGCTTTTCTCATCCTCACTGCCACTGCTGCTGTCCAAACAAATGACTTCCTGGGCCAGGACCCGAGGAGGCAGTTGCGGACCATCACTTGCTCTTAAGACAATTTCCTCTAGGGAAGGAAAGATGGAAGGGAATGTCAAAACCACATTTATCTCAAACCTACCGCCCCAAATGACTTTTCAGCCTTTTTCCTTTGTTGCTCTCAAGGGGACTATCCCCTGAGGAGAGAAGCAGAGGGGTGTCTCAAATACCTCAGTCCCCTTTCTAACTTCCCTTGTCTTTACTGGTTCTTACCTCCTGGTGTCCACCTGACCACTAGAAAAGATCCTAATCCCTTGGCATGTTAAGATCCAAAGTTATGGTAGAAAAAATTCAAGTAAGATCCAAGGAGTACATTAAAAAAAAAAAAACCACACACAATTACTTCTTTTTTTTTTTTTTTTTTTTTAAGTAAAGTCTACGCTCAATGTGGGGCTTGAACTCACAACCCTGAGACCGAGTCTCATGCTCTACCCACTAAGCCAGCCGGGACCCCTGAGGGGTACATTTTTACCCATCTTAAATTTTTAGATGTTTCTGATCATTTGCTCCTAAGAAACTGAATGACTCAAAACGATTCCTGAGAGGCCACAGTCTTATTTCAGATCTGCCCCTCACCACTGTGTGTGCCCAAGGCCTCTTCTCCCTACACTTCAGGGCCTTTCCCGCCACCTCCACTGCTTACCGGGAAGGAACTCCAGGGGAACTGTAGGAATGGGGGCGGCGTAATCCTTCCTCTGTTGCTCCAGGCGTTTCCTTCTTTCCAACTCTTCCTGTTGTGCTGCTTTGGTAACCGGCTCCAACTGATCCTCCCGGAGCAGTTTTCTAAACATTACAAGAGTGAGCACTTGGGTTGGTTTACTTGAGATTTGGGCAATGTAATGTCAAGCTAAAAAGCTCATTGCTGAGCTCACAGATCTGAGGCAGGAGGAAGAGAAGCCCCATCAGTCCCATACATCCATGCAACAGGCAAGGTTAAAAAAAAAAAAGAGGTGGGGGAGACTACAAGGCTCAGGTGATTCTGGGCTAACATTTTTTCATATTATTTAACTTCCTGAGACATGCCCCTAAAGATTCATCTTTGCATAATCAAGAGTAAAACAGAGTAATTCATGATTCATCAAGTTGAAAAACAGTATTAAAAAATAGAGTTGTTATGTGGGAAAGTAGGATTATAGATGATTCTGCATCTTTATTTCCCAAACTTTGAGTAAAATTTTTTTTAAATTTTATTTTATTATGTTATGTTAATCACCATACAATTTATTTTATTTTATTTTATTATGTTATGTTAGTCACCATATGATACATCATTAGTTTTTGATGTGGTGATCCACGATTCATTGTTTTCGTATAACACCCAGTGCTCCATGCAGTACGTGCCCTCTTTAATACCCATCACGGGGCTAACCCATCCCCCCACCCCCCTCCCCTCTAAAACCCTCAGTTTGTTTCTCAGAGGCCATAGTCTCTCTTGGTTCATCTCTCCCTCTAATTTCCCCCCCTTCATTTTTCCCTTCCTTCTCCTAACGTCCTCCATACTATTCCTTATGTTCCACAAATAAGTGAAACCATATGATAATTGACTTTCTCTGCTTGACCTATTTCACTTAGCATAATCTCCTCCAGTCCCATCCATGTTGATGTAAAAGTTGGGT
>NW_027795392.1:0-285 GCF_054177405.1 Leptonychotes weddellii | reverse complement strand
GTTATGCACAAACAATGAATCATGGAACACTACATCTAAAACTAATGATGTAATGTATGGGGATTAACATAACAATAAAAAATTTAAAAAAAAAAGAAATTGTCAGTGTGTTCAATTTTATTCCTTCTCGTGTATGCAATGGTTGGTCACATGATTTAATTCAATCTCATGGCCCATGTGGTCGAGCATTTTTTCCATGTGTTTATTGGCCACTTTTATATCACTTTTCTGAAGGGTCTTTACAAATTTTCCTGACAACAATATTTATCTTCTTGTTATTTAATT
>NW_027795391.1:0-285 GCF_054177405.1 Leptonychotes weddellii | reverse complement strand
CAGACAGAGGGAAAGGGAGAAGCAGGCTCTCCGCCGAGCAGGGAGCCCAATGCGGGGCTCGATCCCAGGACCCTGGGATCATGACGTGAGCCGAAGGCAGCCGCTTAACGACTGAGCCACCCAGGCGCCCTCCTTTTAAGTTTTAGTTGTATGAGGTAATCATTTTTTTTTCCCCCAGAGTACATAGGATATCACAGCTCTACAGATTTTTAAAGATGGGAATTTGAAAAATGGTTTTTGTTAAAAAGCAATTTTCCTTAGTAAAATGACAACCACTGTTTTCAC
>NW_027795390.1:0-285 GCF_054177405.1 Leptonychotes weddellii | reverse complement strand
GCTTAACCAACTGAGCCACCCAGGCGCCCCTGGAATAAGTATTCTTGATCTGCTGGGTCACTAGGGAACATGACTGCTGTCCATGAACACTGGGAGACAAGGACCCTAAAGGAGCCGCTAATAGGAGCCGCATTAGGAACCGTAAAGACCAGTTAGGCCTGTTAAGCTACAGGAAACACAGCAGAGAGAGTTCTCTGATAGTATTAATCGCAGGCAGTTGCTGCTAACCCCCAAAGCTGCAAGTGCCCCCAGGTGGCCTAGAGGAAGTGCCCAGTAGGGACAGTT
>NW_027795389.1:0-285 GCF_054177405.1 Leptonychotes weddellii | reverse complement strand
ATAAAAAGTTGTGGTACTCCAGAGGAGCAGGTGTATTCCAGGATATAGACACAGAGGCACACTGGCCCCAGAAGCTACCATCATTTAAAAAAAAAAAAATCCATCACTTAGAATTTAGTGGATTACTTCTTTTTCATATAAATGTAGTGGTTGTTTATCAACTACATACACAGTGCAAAACCGACCTATGACAGAATGATCTTTAGCAGGGCACAGGACTACCCTTAAGGGTTAATGCAGTTTAGGTCAGCCCTGGGGGGCGGGGGGTGAGGGAGGGAACCGTAA
>NW_027795388.1:0-285 GCF_054177405.1 Leptonychotes weddellii | reverse complement strand
CCTGGGGCTAGGGGAACAGAATGTGCTGATTGGCCAGGCCCAGGTCATGTGATCTCCATGGCAGCCCAGCCAAACCACAGGGACTGGAATGGGGGAGTGGACTGTTTTTTTTGGTTTGTTTGTTTTTGTTTTTTGTTTGTTTTTTTAAGATTTATGTATTTATTTGAGAGAGAGAGAGAGAGAGTGTGCACCAAACAGGGTGGAGGAGAAGAGGGAGAGGGAGGAGCAGACTCCCCATTGAGCAGGAAGCCCGACTGGGGCTCAATCCCAGGACCCTGAGATCAT
>NW_027795387.1:0-285 GCF_054177405.1 Leptonychotes weddellii | reverse complement strand
TATATATTTTTTGATGACCTAAAAATTTAAGAACAATTTCTAGTTTGCAAGCCATATAAGTAGGGAGCCATAGTTCACCAATCCCTGCCCTAGGAAAACTGGTCTGGGTGCTGGGGTGCTCATACATCTAGCAGGTCATTGTTTCTAGACCTTTTCGGTGCCACAGTGGGGAAATTCACATTTATTTTTTTTTTTTTAAAGATTTTATTTATTTATTTGAGAGAGAGAGAATGAGAGAGAACACATGAGAGGGGATAGGGTCAGAGGGCAAAGCAGACTCCCTGC
>NW_027795386.1:0-285 GCF_054177405.1 Leptonychotes weddellii | reverse complement strand
CGTGATTTACAATAGCCAAGACATGGAAACAACTTAAGTATCCATCAATGCATGAATGGATAAAGAAAATGTGGTATGTACACACACACACACACACACGCACTCACACGAGACATGGAGGAATATTATGCAGCCATAAAAAGAAGGAAATCTTGCCATTTGTGACAACATGGAAGTACACTGAAGGCATTATGCCGAGGAAAATAAGTTAGAGAAAGACAAACGCTATATCATCTCCCTCATATGTGGAATCTAAAAAACTCAAAAGCTAACAACACCCCCCCC
>NW_027795385.1:0-285 GCF_054177405.1 Leptonychotes weddellii | reverse complement strand
GAAGGCAGACGCTTAACGACTGAGCCACCCAGGCGCCCTGTAACTTCTTATATAATCTAATATAAAGGTGAAGTCAGACCTTGGTCTTTTTTTTTTTTTTTTTTGAGAGGTTACTAAAGATTGAATGATGAATAATTGTTACTCTCTCAGTCATGTGAATCACCAGTACCGAAGGAAGGCACAGTCTAGAGAAGTTTTTAATGATAAGTTGGTGCCATTAATGAAAAAGAAGTGGGTGGTAAATTATAGATCCAAGCCCTTGAAAATTAACCTCTAGCTCATGTT
>NW_027795384.1:0-285 GCF_054177405.1 Leptonychotes weddellii | reverse complement strand
TTCAGTCTTTTAAAAGTTCTCCTGTGTGACTCTGATAATCAGCTATATTAGGGATTCTTTATGGTTACTAGAATATATGGAAATTAGCTCAGTTCTGTAACACTCTTTTTGGCTATTTTCATATATAAAGATACAGAATAAATATACTTTCTCTAACATCAGTGTTTTTAGAAACTAGTTTGAGGTTTAAGGATATTTTGATGGGCAAGATACTTCTAACTCTACAGATGGTTTCAGTTGACATGTTCTCTGAACATTGTTTGCTGATCTGTGAAAGTTTAGAGG
>NW_027795383.1:0-3166 GCF_054177405.1 Leptonychotes weddellii | reverse complement strand
TCCCCTCCCGCTACCTTCTTCTTCTTCTTTTTTTTTTTCTTAACATATATTGCATTATTTGTTTCAGAGGTACAGATCTGAGATTCAACAGTCTTGCACAATTCACAGCGCTTACCAGAGCACATACCCTCCCCAGTGTCTATCACCCAGTCACCCCATCCCTCCCACCCCACCCCCCACTCCAGCAACCCTCAGTTTGCTAAACTGGCAATTTTGATGTTATTTTTAAAATCATGAGAACAGGTTAAACGTGCTTTTGTGACATACTGATTTACTTTGTTTGAGAAGTTTTCAATACTCAAAATTTGGAATAAACCTGAATTCTTTCTTGATAGAAACATTTACATTATTCACTATATTAACCATGGGCCCATGAAGCTATAGGATGTCACCCATATGTTCAAGGGGCACAATGATGCAGTCACAGCACGTTTGGGAAAGTGCCTGTGGTACTTCATTAAGATGTCCAACTCCTCTAGATGTAAGATACAATTTTCACCTATTACCAGTTGACAGTCTTCCCAATTGGATTTGTTGAAACATTTCTACGGTCTGATTTCACCTGAGGCAAGATTCCAACAGTCTTAATTTAGGGCCCATTAGAGATAACTATAGCAGGTGTTGCTGCTCCTATCAGCCCTAACAATTTCCCACACCAGCCAAATTGGCTCTTGATGTGTTTATGCAAAGACTGCTTGGAGTAATGTATCACAACATAATGGAAGAGGGAAGGGATTTATTCTGAGAGAACATAAATCAAACTAACTCTCAGAGATATTATCTTGCTAATAATGAAGAGGAGAATTGTTACTATTATTGTTGTAAAGAATTATTCGTATGTGGTTGGTTAAAAATTAGAGCTTCCTTTAGGAGTATGTGTCTGTAAAGATCTGGATCCACACATATTGTGCTTTGTTTACGAGTTTTCAGGATTTGGAATCAAGAAGATTGTGTTTGAGTCTGTGCTCTGCCTGTAATGGGTTATACATTCTTAGGAAATTTCTGTCATTCATTTAAACCTTAATTTCCTTATTATTAAAATAGACTTTAGTTAAATCTTTTCTAAATTTCCAATAGAGTTTCTTGTATTTATTAAGTGAGATGGAAAATCCTTTAGTAAAAGGTAGAAGACTAATACGTAAAAATGCAGGGAATGCAGCTGTATTTTTACTGTATTTTTACACACGGTATTGATGGGGCACTTTGATATACGTAACTTAATTGTTTTATTTTTTTAGCAGGAAAATTGACCTGATACTTTTAAGTCTTTTTTTTCTTTAAGATTTTATTTATTTATTTGTTAGAGAGAGAGCGCGAGAGAGCATGTATAGGGGTAGGGACAGAGGGAGAAGCAGGCTCCCCGCTGAGCAGGGAGCCCAACGGGGTACTCGATCCCAGGACCCTGGGATCATGACCTGAGCCAAAGGCAGACGCTTAACCGACTGAACCACCCAGGCATCCCTTAAGTTTTTTTATTGTGGTAAAAAACACATGAGATCTACCCTCCTGACAAAAATTTAAATGTACAGTATTGTTAACTATAAGCACTGTGTTTTACATCAGATTTCTAGAACTTTTTCATCTCGTGTGATTAGAAACTCTTTACCCATTGAACACAAATTCCTTATTTTTCCCTCCTCCCAGCTCCTGGCAACTGCCATTCTATTTTCTGTTTCTATGAGCTTGACTAGTTTAGAGGCCAAACATGGGTGGAATCATACAATATTTCTCTTTTTGTGATTGGCTTATTTCACTAGGCATAATGTCCTCAAGGTTCTTGCATGTTGTGGCATATGACAGGATTTCCTTATTATTATTATTATTTTTTTGTGTGGCTCAATAATATTCCACTGTATGCATATACCACATTTTCTTTATCCATTCATCCATTAATGGACATTTATGTTTTTTCCACCTCTTGGCTATTAAGAATAATGTAGCAATGAACTCCAGAGTGCAAATATCTCTTCAAGACCATGCTTCTAATTATTTTGAGTGTATACCCAGAAATGGAATTGCTGGATCACATGGAAGTTCTATTTTAATTTTTTTGAGGAAACTCTATACTGTTTTCTACAGTATTTGTATTATTTCATATTCCCACTACCAGTGTGAAGGGTTCTAATTTCTCCATATCCATGCTAAAACTTGTTATCTCTTATCTTTGATAATAGCTACCTTAAATGGTGTGAGGTGATAATTTATTATGGTTTTGATTTGCAGGGCCCTGATGATTAGTGCTGTGAGAATCTTTTCAAGTACTTGTGGGCCATTTGTATGTCTTCTTTGGACAAATGTTTAATCAACTTCTTCACCCACTTTAAAATCAATTTGGTTTTCTTTGCTATTAAATTATAGGAGTTTTAAAAATACATATTTTGGAGATTAATCCCTTATCAGACATATGGTTTGTAAATATTTTTCCTCATTTCATAGGGTGCCTTTTCACACTGTTCATTGTTTTTTTCTGTGCAGAAGCTTTTTAGTTTGATGTAGACCCATTTGTCTATTTTTTAAAAATTATTTTTATTGTTATGTTAATCCCCATACATTGTATCATTAGTTTTAGATGTAGTGTTCCATGATTAATTGTTTGTGCATAACACCCAGTGCTCCATGCAGAATGTGCCCTCCTCAATACCCATCACCAGGCTAACCCATCCTCCCCCTCTCCCCTCTAGAACCCTCAGTTTGTTTTTCTGAGTCCATCATCTCTCATGGTTCGTCTAACCCTCTGATTTCCCCCCCTTCATTCTTCCCCTCCTGCTATCTTCTTCTTCTTTTTTTTTCTTAACATATATTGCATTATTTGTTTCAGAGGTACAGATCTGAGATTCAACAGTCTTGACCAATTCACAGCGCTTACCAGAGCACATACCCTCCCCGGTGTCTATCACCCAGTCACCCCATCCCTCCCACCCCACCCCCCACTTCAGCAACCCTGTTTGTTTCCTGCGATTAAGAATTCCTCATATCAGTGAGGTCATATGATACATGTCTTTCTCTGTTTGACTTATTTCGCTCAGCATAATACCCTCCAGTTCCATCCATGTCGTTGCAAATGGCAAGATCTCATTCCTTTTGATGGCTGCATAATATTCCACTGTATATATATACCACATCTTCTTTATTCATTCATCTGTCGATGGACATCTTGGCTCTTTCC
>NW_027795382.1:0-285 GCF_054177405.1 Leptonychotes weddellii | reverse complement strand
CAGCTGCTCCAGGTACACTGGGGAAGGACAGAACAGGGCAGCAAGATCCCAGAGGCCTTCGCACCTTTCCTAGCCACAGAGGACAAACAGCCGGCCTGCACCACGGGCTCCTCCTGTCCTCACTGAAGGCTCCACCTGAGGAGCACACCCACCCTGGGCAGTCAAGGACCTCGGACAGCCCAGGGCAACAAGGTCGCACGGGCCAGAGACTCCGGACCTGGAAGAGGCAGAACGTGATGCCGTCTGTCTGAAAGGATGACGGGCCTCTTTGTTTTGATCCAGACA
>NW_027795381.1:0-285 GCF_054177405.1 Leptonychotes weddellii | reverse complement strand
TTCCTCAATTTTAAGCAAAGAGATTAAACTATTGCAATAACCTAAATAGTCCTCTGGCAGTATTTGTCCCTTCCATGCTTTCATACCTACCAGTTCCTATTTAAACTTTCTAAAGTGTATGTCCAAAGCTTTTAATGACATCTTAATGCATCCTGCTTAAGGGTAAAAATCTTAGCACAACATTCAAGAACGCATATGAAGTATACTCAGCTCACATTTTCTAGCCACATCTAGCATTATTGAGTATTTTATGTGATAAAACAGTGGGGGCATTCAGTTCCCCAT
>NW_027795380.1:0-285 GCF_054177405.1 Leptonychotes weddellii | reverse complement strand
TTTTTGCTAATTAATATAACAATTAGAGCAAGTTGATATTTTTAATCTCTTATAGCTGAGGAAGCTTGGTTTAATAATTTGTGTAAAGTCACATGAATAGGGTCATAGGCAGAATGTGAACTCATTTTTTTTCTCTTTTGTTTATTTATATCTTTCTTAATTTCTCTTAATATTTTGAGGTTTTTCTAAGGAGAGGTTTTATATACATTTGCTTAGATGTATTCCTAAGCAGCTGATGGTTTTTGATGATTTTTCAATTTCTAGTTTGTTACAATTTTTTTTTTT
>NW_027795379.1:0-285 GCF_054177405.1 Leptonychotes weddellii | reverse complement strand
CACTCCCCCACTTGTGTTCCTTCTCATGCTAACTCTCTCTCTGTCAAATAAGTAAATAAAATATTTAAAAAAATAATAAAAAATAAAATGTATACTTTGCCAAGTTGTTGTAAGTCATACATAGCTTAAGATGATAGTTTCCTTAAATCTGGAAAAGCAAAACATTAAAGAACCAACAATGTTTCAAACAAGAAATCATGAAAATTATGAAGTTTCCCTCAGTTCATTCAGTCCTATGTGATTAATTTTTATTCTGCTTGAATCAAGTATTTCTATTAGTTTTGG
>NW_027795378.1:0-285 GCF_054177405.1 Leptonychotes weddellii | reverse complement strand
ACAAAATTTAGGAAACAAGTATTTCAAGATGTTGAATATCTGGCAGTACAGAGCTATGGTCCTTGAGAGAAGGAAAACAACAAAATGAGCTCAATGAACTCCATTATCTCTCCGGTTTTCTGCCTCAAACTTCTTTTCAGGTTTTAGTGCAAGAAGTTGGAGCTCAAATATATACAACAGTCCTGCTGAGCTGAGGGTTTGGAAGAGTGGAAATCAAGGCTACTGAGATGTTAAAATTTTGTAGAACAAGGCATCAGATTAAAGAGAGCTGTGAAAAGAAGGGCT
>NW_027795377.1:0-285 GCF_054177405.1 Leptonychotes weddellii | reverse complement strand
GTTTCCTAAGATTAAGAGTCTCTTATGGTTTGTCTCCCTCTCTGGTTTTGTCTTGTTTCATTTTTCCCTCCCTTCCCCTATGATCCTCTGTCTTGTTTCCCAAATTCCTCATATTAGTGAGATCACATGATAATTGTCCTTCTCTGATTGACTTATTTTGTGAAAGCAGCACTGTTTTTATAATCAATCCTGTTTTGGAACATATAAGTTCTTTTCTATTTTTCCATATTATAAATGAAAATATAATATAAAAAATCTTACAAATTTTTCCTTATTGATGTTACA
>NW_027795376.1:0-285 GCF_054177405.1 Leptonychotes weddellii | reverse complement strand
TTTTATTTTTAAGGTTAACAGTACACGACTGGTATTTATGACTGCAACTGGAACACCAATTAAATATGGGAAATGTGTGGCTGATCACTTAGAGGATTTATTATTACCAAAAGAATTGGGCATATTTGAAATAAGTCAATCAGAGAAAGACATGTATCATATGACCTCACTGATATGAGGAATTCTTTTTTTTTTTTTTTAAGATTTTATTTATTTATTTGAGACGGAAAGAATGAGAGAGACAGAGAGCACATGAGAGGGGGAAGGGTCAGAGGGAGAAGCAGG
>NW_027795375.1:0-285 GCF_054177405.1 Leptonychotes weddellii | reverse complement strand
AGGTGGTGTAGTCAGTGGATGCATCCAACTCTTGGTTTCCGCTCAGGTCATGATCTCAGGGTCATGAGATCAAGCCCAGGGTCGGACTCTGTGCTCAGCACAGTCTGCTTGAGATTCTCTCTCCTTCTCCCTTTGCCCCTCCTACTTGTGTCCTCTCTCTCTCTCTCAAATAAGTAAATAAATATTTTTAAAAAGACCGAATAAGATAAGACCCCTGCCTTTGAGATCCTAGGAATATTCCCGTTCATCTTCTCTTTCCTGCTAGGCCTTCTGCCCTGGGTCCAA
>NW_027795374.1:0-285 GCF_054177405.1 Leptonychotes weddellii | reverse complement strand
AGGACCCGCGGTTGATTATCTGATGAGCTCGAAACAGAACCTAGGTTGCTCCTGGGTTCCGTGTATGATCCCTTTCCACGGCACTATCAGACCATCTGTGCACAAATGCCCGATCAGTAGACACTAGGGAGCCCTCTCTCTGTGCCTGCCTTCCCAGAGTGCAGCGCGAGGGGCCTGTGACTAAACTGAAGGCCTCCTTAGGACCCCAGTACCCAGCCCTCAGTCAAAACCAGAGCAAGCATGTGATAGGACCAGTGTGGTCCGTCCGCACCCTGGAATATTACT
>NW_027795373.1:0-285 GCF_054177405.1 Leptonychotes weddellii | reverse complement strand
CCCTGGTCTTCCTGTGACCCCGAGGGTCCTGAGAACACACTGTCCCACGAGGGTTCCACCCCCCTGCTTAGCCACCGGAGTGACGTCCCTCAGCGGAGCCGACTTCTAAAAGTTCCGATTTTGTGCTCCGCGGCTCTGTCACTTGCCAGAAGCAGCTGATGGAGGCCCCCGCCCCCGCCGTCTATCCTCCTGAATATCGCCTCAGATTCACTTCTCCGCACGACCTGCCGTCCAGAAAGTGATCGCTTCTCTGTTCAGAGAGTTGTTGCTATTCTTTTCTTCGAT
>NW_027795372.1:0-3166 GCF_054177405.1 Leptonychotes weddellii | reverse complement strand
CCACCAAGTTCAAGGTAGGGCCTTGGGTGACTTAACAGGGTGGGGTGGATGGTCTCAGGGAGGCCCAGGATGGCTGGTGTGGGAGGAAAGGAGGTGAGCGGAGAGGCCTGCCTGTGCGTCCTCCACATCCTGCTTCTGCGCACAGGGTCTGACTTTCAGTCTGGCTGTGGCTTCCCCTTGGACTGCGTGCAGGGTGGGCTGGAAGGGCTGGTGGTTCATGTCCTGGGGGTGGGGGCGGGCAGCCCTCGGCCGGTGAGGGTGGGAGTTGGTGGGTAAATACCCCAGCTCCCCAGCTCCCTTGGTCCTCCACTGCAAAACTCTGAGGCTCTTCCCACCCCATCTCCTCGAGGTTCCCAGTGGATTGGACCCCAGTTGCCCTCAGGGGTCACTGGTTCACGAATGGACACCGTCCTGGCTGTCTGTCCTTCTCTGTCTTCCTCTCCCACATCTCGTACCTGACCAGGGACAGTCTCCAAGATAAACCACTTGTTCTCAGATTCTGGTCTCGGGGTCTGCGTCTGGGGGTCCTTGGCCTAAGAGAAGGGTCCTATGACTTGTCTCTCTCAAGCCCATGGCCAGTCTGACCTGCCCAGAAAATAGGAGCGGGACCAGCTTTAAGAAAAAAGGGAGGGGTCACTGGAAATCTCTGTACCTGGAGCAGAGCAGAGGAGCTTAGAGCCGTGGGCTTCAGCTGAGCTTCCCAGGCCACGGTCGGGCAGTTTCAAGGGGATCAGGGAAGAGCAGCCAAGGAGTGTGTGTGTATGTGTGTGCCCTGTGCACGCACATGCACGCGTGTGCAAGCGTGTGTGTGCATGCATATGAACCGTGTATACACCACACACACTTTCCGAGCACCGAGCAGGGCTCAGCCTCACCCAGGCTCATGGCCCTGTGGACTCTGGGTTCCCAAACATGAGGAGAAGATGCCTCGCTGGGGACAAGACTGGGAAGCAGGGAGGGAAACTGAGTGAGGGGCAGGAATGTCGGGGTGACTGAGGACACAGCAGGTGTGGAGCATGAAAGCAAGCACACCTGTGTTTGAATCCCAGGTCTGCCCCTAAGTGCTGTGTGACCTTAGGGAAATTACTGCTCCTCTCTGGGTCTCTCCTGCTTCTGAGACCCTGGCCCCTTTGAGTTCTGCCTCTGCTCTTAATCATGGCCTCCTTGCCGTGAAAGTCAGAAAGTCATCCCCTTCTTTGGCACTCATACCAGGAATTGAGGAGCTGGGTTCATTTTACTGAAGTTTTGGGGTGCTAGTGTATTAGGGTTCACCGGAGAAATAGAACCGAGGGGATATACATAGGTATACAGAAAAAGATTCATTCTGGGGGACTGGCTTGTAGGATTGTGGAGGCTGGAGTCCCACGACCTGCTGTCTATAAGCTGGAGGCCTGGGAATGCTGGTGGTGGGGTTCCAGTCCAAGCCAGAAGACCTGAGGACCGGGGCAGGGAAGCCACTGGGGTAAGTTCCAGTCTGAGTCTGAAGGCTTGAGAGCTGGGAGCTCCAGTGTCCGAGGGCAGGAGAAGCTAGGTGTCCCAGCTCAAACAGAGAGCAAATCACTCTTCCTCCACCTTTTTGTCCTATTGGGGCCCACCTGCATTGGTGAGGGTGATCTTTACTAAGTCTACAAATGTGAATGCTAATTACCTCCAGGAACACCCTCCCAGACACACTCAGAAATAATGTGGCACCAGCTTCCTGGGCATCCCTGAGCCCAGTGACATTGACACATAGAATTCATCGTCACAACCAGGGAGCAACAGGGTCATGCCCACAGTGCACAGCTTTCGACTGAGCACAGGCCTCTCTCTTACTACTTGTCTGGGCTCAGTTCCTGTCTGCTCCTGTCCTGGGATGGGACGAACAGCTCAGCTCTCACAGACCTGCAGAGCCCACCCCAGTGCGGAGCGGAGCAGAACAAAGCTGGACAAGACTGCCTCTTGAGCTAGCCTCCTTAGACACCTGCTGGGCTTAGAAACAGCAAAACTGTTGTCCTGTCCCATCCACGTGGCATACTGGGCCTTTAAATATCATTTCACATAATCAGAGAGTTTGGTGTCTACAAAAGACGAGTAAAATAAGAGTAAAATAAACTCTACGGACGCTGGCAGCCCTGTTGGGAGAGAAGGAGCTTTGAAACTCAAGAAGGAGCTCTTGAATGTGAGCACCTCTTTACAATGCAGGCTCATTGTAGTCCCCACAAAAACCTGGGAGGATGGGTATGATTATTATGCATGTCCTGTTAGCAGAAATCTTCAGTGGGAAAACAAGAGCCATGTTCGCATTTTATAGCTGGGGAAACTGAGTCACGGAGATGGTAAGTGTTTTGTTTTAGAGATGAGTCAGAATGCCTTTTGCTACAAGGAACAACTCAATTAGAATTGACTTAAACAAGGAGGACTATTTACCCTTGGATATTAAGAAGTCCACACTGAAAGTGGTTCTGGGACTGGGCCATGCGGTGGCCTGATGCCTCATCTCAGATGCAGGTTCTTCTCCTCATGTCCTTCCCACTCTGGACTACTCACAGTCCATAGGTAGGTTTGTAGCTTTTTGTCATTCATGGGTCAGACATTGTGACAAGGCCCTATCACGCGCCTGTTTTATGGCGGAGAGAGTTGGGGCCCGAGTCGCTCCCCCATGGTGTCCCCCGCATGTGTGCCGGACCTTCTCCCACCATTTCTGGGGCTCCTTGCCGGGCATGCCACCCTCCTTGCCGGGCATGCTAGGTATGGCCTCCGCGGGAAAACTCATGCCGTGGTTCTCATCTGGTTCCAGGAAGGCACTTCTTCTGTCCTCTCTCTCCCTGTCCCCTCCGTCCCCAGCTAGTGCCAGATGGCCCACTTTGGTTCCAGCTGCTGGAGGGGAGAGGGAGTAGGAGCAGGGCGGGGGTGTCTCAGAGCTGGTTCGCAGTGATTCTGAGCAAGGCCCCACTGAGGAGGTGTATGGGAAGGATGTTGAGCATCCTTCCCCTTCACGCTCCATGGTGCCTAGTCACAAAATGTTTTAGGAAGTCACTACCTCTTTCGAAGGGGCAGTAGACATAGTGTTTAGAGCAGGCAGATCTGCCGTGTTAGCTCAGGTGATGCTAGCTGCTAGAACAGGTAGACTCTGACATCTTAGGGGCTGAGAACAATGAAGTTTCTATCTTTTTTTTTTTTTTTT
>NW_027795371.1:0-13719 GCF_054177405.1 Leptonychotes weddellii | reverse complement strand
ACACCACACTTGCCCACCATAATGATCTTGTATTGAAGGAAAGTAAACATGTGGTTCAATAATGGACTGCTCAACTCTCTACTCCTATATCACTTTAATTTCCATGTATTTATTTATTCATTCATCAGGTATTATTACAGGTTAATTCTGTACCAGTAGGGTTAGGTGTTCAAGGATATAGACATTACTATGGTAAACACTGGCCCTGCCCTTGTGAAATGTAAGGTTTAGTGGGGAAACATACATTGAACATATACACGTGCAAGTAAAGATTACAAATTTTGTTAAGGGCTCGAGGTAAAACTATAAATTGTTCTGAGATAAAGTAGAGGTGTGGTGTATTTTGGAATTATTAGTAAAGGAAGGTGTTCAGAGGAAGGGACATTTAAACCAGTACCTGAAGAACGAGTAGACACTAATAATGAGGAGAAAGTAAGGTCTTAGGGGTGGGGGAAGGGCAACATATGAGAAACTGAAAAAGGCCAATATGGCTAGAAAGTATAATGAGTAAGGGCAGAGGATGAGATGAGATAAAAGAGATACAACTGGATCCATGCTGATCTCTGCAACCATCTCAGTATTGCCCTAGATTCAGAAGCCATTGTTGTTCTTGGCTTAGAAGAACAAGGAAGCCCCAGAACAGAGACTCACTGGTCTACTGACTGGTGGTATGACCTCACTGCTGGCATGCCCCTGGTCACAAGTGCAACCCTATATCCCAATTTGAGTAATGGGTCACTTGCCATTTTACTCCTTGGAGTCCCACACTGAGGACTTCCACCAATGTTCCCAGTTCTGCTGGGCCTGAGGTCAGGCTGGTGCTGGCTCCTCCCTTGTAACTTTCATTCTACATGATTCTGCCATGTTTCCTCAGTATTATCCAGAGATAGAATCTGATGGAGTCAATTTGTCTTTTTGCATCAGCCCAGCTTATTGATTACTTGAGCTTGGATCAGTATCATCCTTTAATCCCATCAGCTATGTCAGAGGGCATAGAGCCTGATATCAAAAAACATTGCTGCCTTTCCTGCTTTCAAACTATACTACAGAGCTATGGTAATCAAAACGATATTGTGCTGGCATAAAAATAGACACATAGGCCAGTGGAACAGAATCAAGAGCCCAGAAGTAAGCCTTCCCATGTACAATCAACTAATATTTAACAAAGAAGCAAAGAATACTCAGTGGGAAAAGGATAGTTTCTTCAATAACTAATGTTGGGGAAAATGGATAATCACATGCAGAATGAAATTGGACCCCTATCTTACTCCACTCCCAAAAATGAACTCAAAATGGAGTAAGGACTTAAACATAGGTCCTAAAACAAGAAAACTTCTAGAATAAAACAGAGGAAAAGTTCCTTGGCATTGGTCTTGGCAATGATTTTTAAAAATATGACACCCAAAGCACAAGCAATAAAAGCAAAAAAATAAATAAGTTAGCCTGTATCAAACTAAGAAGCTTCTACACAGCAAAATAAATAATTAACAAACTGAAAAGGCAACCTACAGAATGGGAGAAAATATTTGCAAATTATATATCTGACAAGGAGTTAAAAAATATCACCTCACACCTGTTGGAATGGTCATCAAAAATACAGGAGATAACAAATGTTGGCAAGGATGTGGAGAAAAAGGAACCCTTATGCACTAGCAGTGGGAATGTAAATTGGTATAACCACTAGGGAAAATAGTATGGAGATTCCTCAAAAAATTAAAAATAGAACTACCATATGACTCAGCTATCCCACTTTTCTGCATATATCCAAAGGAAATGAAATCAGGATCTCAAAAGAGATATCTGCACTCCCATGTTCATTGAAGCATTATTCACAATAGCCGAGATAGGGATATAACCTAAGTGTCCATTCACAGATGAATGGATGAAGAAAATGTGGGATATATATATAATTCTGTATACACACATACACAGTGGAATATTATTCAGTCATGAGAAAGAAAAAAAATCCTTCCATTTGGGACAACATGGATAGAACTTGAGGGCATTATGCTAAGTGAAATAAGTCGGACAGAGAAAAACAAATGCTGCATGATCTCACTTATATGTAGAATGTAAAAAAGCCAAACTCAGAAACAGAATAGAATGGAAGTTACTAGTGGTTGGGGGAGGGGGAAGATGTTGGTCAAAAGGTATAAACTTTCAGTTAAGATGAATAAGTTCTGGAAATATAATGTACTGCATGGTAACTATAGTTAACAATACTGTGTATATACTCAAAAGTACCTGAGAGAGTAGAACTTAAACTTTCTCACCACAAAAAAAGAAATGGTAATTATGTGAGGTAAAAAAGGTATTAACTTTTCCTACTGTGGTAATCATTTCACAATATATAAATCTATTAAATCAATGCGTCGTACGTCTTAAAATTACATAATGTTTTATGTCAATTGTACCTAAATAAAGCTGAAAAAAAATAAAAATGAAAGAACATTGCTGCCAAGGTATTATCTATTTAGCACACATTGTATCCATAACGTGGCTGCTCAGAAAGAACTGTCTTAGTTGTTAAAACCTGTTTACCTCAATTTCCTCATTTGCAAATGAGGGCAATGCCACCTTTACCTCCTTCAAAAAGATATTATGATTATAATATGAGATGTGGGTTGTAAAATCACCTAAAAAGTTAAAATCACATACTGGGGTTCAGGCATTATTATACCTAAAATATTATTATCATCATCAAATTAAAGATATAATACTAGAACTCCACCATATTGCTACCATATTGAAGGGAGAAGGATAATACCTATGATCTTCAAATATCATCTTTCAGCATCATTTCTCCTTCTTGTTCCTGTACCATTTATTGTATGTTTATATCTCTATTTCCTCCACTAGACCATTAACTCAGCAAATATTTTTTGAGCCAGACACTATGCTAGGAATCTGATACGCAACACTGGGCAATATAGAGTGGTCTCTGAACCCAAGAAGTTTATTGTCTAACTCAAAAGACAGACAACTAAAAATCCATACCTATAAGCAGTGATAAGCATACGACAGCTTCGTATGTCCTCCTTAATATCCAGCATCCAAATAAGTATTCACAAGGCCGTGACCATGTGTAACTGCTATCATCATGCCTCCCAGTAGATAATGGAGTGTTTGCTGGAGGATGAGTGCACATTTAACAAGTTCAACCTTCTGGGACCCATCCAGGAAAAGGATATCTAGTCTAGTCTGAAACTGAGAGGAGGAATTCCCAGGTGGAGAGTCTTTTTCAAGTTAGAGAGGCCAATATCAAAAAGTCAGTTGCTGAAATATATATGAAAGTAATAGGCACATGGTAAGCACTCAATAAATGTTAGCTGCTATTATTTTTTTTAATTTTTATTGTCTCTGGACTACAAATATACCACTGTAATGAAGAATCAAGTGAAGCATTTAGAGGCTTTTCATAATTAAAAAGCTGCAACATAAACTATGTACAAAGAGCAAATTATTTGACTCACGTTATAATTGAATCGGGGCTAAAATTAGGTGTCTCCTAGTGGTGGCATCAAAATCATTTTTATTTCCTTGACTGTCTTTGAAAATGATCCTGTAAACACATGATAGAAACAATAAGAACAAAGAGGGAATGATCAAACGAGGTACAGTTTGTGAGAACAATGACTGTTTGTTGTGTTTAAATTTCTAGGAACGTGATGCACTCCATAACTGTGGTTTCACTCTCACTGCTTTCCATTAAATTTGGGAGGTTGTTGGTTGGTTAAGCTGAGTGCTTCTTTTCATTATCCTTAGAGCACAAATAATAAGTTGATTTTCAAACTGCAAATGCTTTCTTTTTAATCAAGCTTTTGCCAGAGTGGAACTTAAGTTCAAGAGTTGTTATTACTTGAAAAATCTGTTTTAACAACACAAATCACTATGGTTTCTAAGCACTCTATTGCCTCCAAATCGTGTTAACATGTGCACCCAGAGACTTGGGTGTTGGTCCAAATCTTTTAAATCTAAATGAGAAAGAAAACAAAGTTCAATGACTATAGATAGAAAAACAAGTACTGTGAATGCCCTGGTTTTAAACACTTTGGCTTATTTTAAAGATCATACAGATAAATGATGTGAAGACATTGTCTACATATTTGTTCTCAAATTACTAATTCTGAAAAGTACAAAGAATATCTTTATTGGGTACTGGCACATATACCGATTTAAAGAAAAAAAATCTTTTACAATAGTATCTTCACATTTAGGAAGATGCCCTATGAATAAACACCTCTATTGAATTTATTTGGGAACATTTAGGGTAATAGTCCAGTCAATTAAATAATAAACCCAGGGTCCGTTACCCAAATCAATGGTAGAATACCTATTGCATTGCTTTTTCCAAAAATTCAAAACATACTACACTGTATTTCATAACCCCATATAATGTTTGACTAACACTGAGAATTTGATCATTCTAAATCCTGGGATTGCAGGGCTCCTTATCGTATCATCCCCCTAGCATTTAAGTCCACTTGTCTTGAAGGTAATGTACGAACACCGGGAAGCCTTTGACGTTAATCTGCTTTGACGGTAGAATAGCCTCTTCTGAGTAGATAGAAAAGGATCAAAGAATAGCCCTTGTCCTCAGTCCTCTTTTAAAAAGCAAATAAAACAAGGAGGGAGAGTATGAAAGACACAAATTCTCCGTAAAAAGACATATTATACATTTTTTATTTTAAAAATTTACACAGAAAGCCATGAATGTTGTTG
The DNA here is from genome assembly GCF_054177405.1 of Leptonychotes weddellii. NCBI lineage: Eukaryota > Metazoa > Chordata > Mammalia > Carnivora > Phocidae > Leptonychotes > Leptonychotes weddellii. The sequence continues at coordinate 8,997 of NW_027795371.1, read as the reverse complement.
TGTTTGTATGTATAAAAACTTCAAACAATAGTGTCTCTACTTTCCAGATGCTTTCCCCAAGACAGCTGCTACTCTATTTGGTTTATAAGCATACGGCACACATGTTCATATACAGATATGTAATTTTGTATTTCCTTTTTAGGTTAACCAGTGCCTTTATTTATTTTTCTGAAAGTTTCTTTTGGGGTGCCTGGGTGGCTCAGTCAGTTGGGTGTCTGCCTTTGGCTCAGGTCATGATCTTGGGGTCCTGGGAGCAAGCCCAGCATCAGGCTCCCTGCTCAGCAGAGAGTCTGCTTCTCCCTCTCCCTCTGCCCCACCCCTGCTTCTGCACTCTCTCTCTCTATATATACATATCTCTCTCAAGTAAATGAGTAGAATCTTTACAAAAATAAAAAGTAAAAATTTCTTTTTTGCCTAGTAATATATCCTGGAGCTTTTCAAATGTCAGTACATATATATCTATCTGTTTCTTTGGAACTGCTACAGACATGGTGTTCTATGAATGTGAGCACCACAATTTATTCAACTAATTGATTGATTTTGTTCTTACAAATAATGCTGTGGTAAACATACTTGTACTTACTATACCCACATCTGAATACCACTCTGAGATAGATACCTAAAAGTGGGATTGCTGCCTTGATGATTACACTTATTTATTTATTTATTTTTTTAAAGATTTTATTTATTTATTTGAGACAGAGAGAATGAGAGAGAGCATGAGAGGGAGGAGGGTCAGAGGGAGAAGCAGACTCCCTGCCGAACAGGGAGCCCGATGCGGGACTCGATCCCGGGACTCCAGGATCATGACCTGAGCCGAAGGCAGTCGCTTAACCAACTGAGCCACCCAGGCGCCCTGATTACACTTATTTAAATCTTTATGAGCAGGTGCCAAATTACCATCCCAAAAGGTTATACCAATTTATACATACAGCAGCAGAGCATAAATGGGACTTCCCAGTTCCCCACACTCTCAAGATCATCGTGATTAAAATTTGCCAATGTGTTAGGTGAAAATATCTTATTATTTTTATTTCCATTTTCCTGATTATTAGTAAGGTTGAGTATCCTTACATGTGTTTATGGGGCATTTGTATTTCTTCTTCTGAATTCTGTTACTTTTTACTATACATCTTCTGTTAGGATTGCTTTTCTCCTGATAAGACAATTCGAAGAGCTGGGCTTTGAGGGGAAGGATGGTACTTCAATGGGGAAATGAGAAATACTGTAGACAAACACATCTTCCATTGTTACTGAATATTGTAACCCACAACCATGACTGAGTAGTAATTGAGTAGATTTAATGTACTAACATAAGATAACATAAATTCTAAGATTCTGAATGCTATGTAAGTTTCACTTAATAGTATTTCAGGTAACCTTCAACAAATTGCTTTACTTCTCTGCAGCTTAGTTACCTCATCTGTAAAATGGAGATAATCTTACCTAACTGATAGAGTTGTTTTGAGGGTTAAATGAGTTTGATGTATATAAAGTGCTTGGAATAGTGCCTGGCCTAGAGTAATTGCTATACTAGTATTAATTATTATTATAATTTCCAGGAGGAAGATTGTGTAAATAACTCATTGTACCTCATTGTACATGTGCAGTTGAATAGAATGTATGTGAAAAATGGTGATATAAAGAGCAATGCAAGAATTACATTATATATATAGTGAGAATTTCTCATTATGTGAGTGGGGATGGGGTGGTGAGCAGTAATTATGAAATCTCCCAAGGGAGGAACAGGTATCTGAGAAGCCTATCTGATGTTGCCAACCAGCTGTTTTGGTTATATTTCTCTTCCTGGAGTGCATGTAGGTGAGTGTGTGAAGGGCAGGAAAGCCAACTAGGGCAGGAAATCCTACCAGAGGAATTCAAAGCAGGGAGTACTAGCAAAACATCCAAGTCAAAATCTTTGAGGGTGACATGAAAGTTAGGAGCTCCTCAGACACAATGTGAAGAGTGGGAGGGACTCAGCCCAGTCCCAGAAACAGGACAGAAGTTGAGTGAGAATGAGAACAGGCAGGAATTCAAGAACAGGAAGTGAAACAATTGCATCACTCTTGCTTGAACTATATGCCTCACTTTTATGAGTCACTGGATGTTAGGCTTACACACAAAGGACAAAAAGATTCAACACTGAAACAAAATGGGCAATTAGCGTGATCTAGATTGACTAGACTAAAACCACCATGATCTCAAGTGTGTGTATTGTTGCTTTGTGCCACGGACATGATATGCAGCAAGCACTCTGAATTCAGGGCTCTAAGGACTCTGAATATGACACTAAGGATCTGCCCATCACACTGCAGTCCAGGACTCAAAGACATGGATCAACTTTATAAGGTATCTAACCAATGCACTTCCAACATTAACTCCACTCCCCACTGATAAATGTTAACATTAAAAGGGATTTTAAAGTGTAAAGAGGCTTCTGTAACTAGCAAAAAAAAAAAAAAAAGAAGGACGTAAATGAGAGAACAAGAGATTAATTTGCTTTCCTAAACCCTGGAGTTGAAATCATGGTGAATTCTTCCTAAACTAAGACAACTGCAATGAAGAGTTTACTTCCATGCCCTTCTCCTGCAGCTTTTAGGCTCCTGCCTTGTATTTGCAGAAAGGTATCTTTCATTTTCTTTGTAAGATTCTGAATATTTAAGCTTGACATATCCTCTGAATTATTTCTGGAGACTCATTCTGGTATTGTGACCATTCACAGTTTGACATATTTGTATGTTATTGAAACCTTGCAGAGATTTTCCATGAGGAATTTTAGTGATAGTATTAATTTTGAGTATCAGGTGTGTGCTATTATAAAATTATATCCACAGCATGAATTGTAACAGCATCTTGACCATATTTTGTTAGGGAGGAGAGGGCGAGGTGTGAGGGGGTGGGGGAAGAGGGGGCTTGAGGAGGGAAGCAGGTTGTGGAAAAGGCCCTGAACTTGCAGTCAAAAATCCATGATTGAGACAAGTATCATCACTTACCAGCTAGACAAATCACTGGACTTCCTTTCTTATATTTGTGAAATAAATAACTGTGGGGATTAAAAATCTAGTATGTGTGAAATTTCTCCATAATAATAATAGCTGACACTTTGGAGTGCATACCATGTGCCAAGAACTCAGCTAAGGGCATTATATGGATCATTTCACTTAATCCTCACAACAACCCTGTGAGTTAGGAATTAGTTGCATCATTTTACAGATGAACAGCTTGGAGAAGTCAAATAACTCGCCCAAAACTACAATGCTTGTAAGTGTAGTAAGTGGGGTTTCAAGCTCAGTACTAACTCCAAAATTAAACTTAATCACTGTTTTATATACTACTTCCTTCCATGTTTTATTGGCTCCTAATACACATATCAGCACAAAATAACTTTCAGCTGTTGTGCCAACTCTGACTCTCAAGAATTCTATGTTTGATAAGGATTTTTCTTATAGACCACTATTACTCAATAAAACATTGTGCTGTGTTTCATTTAAAAATTTCATTTCATTTAATCCTCATAATAATCCTATGTTGTAGAGTTATCCCCATTTTACAGAGGAGGAAAATGAAGCATAGAGAAGTTAATTAAATTCCCCAATATTACACAGCTAGGTATGTGGGAACCATGATTTGAACTCAAATTCACCTGGCTCCAGAGTCCATTTCCTTAAAGACAATACTATACAGAGTCACATCTTATTCAGGGGGTAATTCTAAAGTCAGTATATAAGGATAAGGCAAAAATTGCATTTAATCAAAGCTACCACTAAGAGTCCTTTTAATCACAGATCAAGTACCATACATGGATATATTCTAGACTACAATGGGGACCCATAAATGCAACACCAGAAATTTTTCCTCCAGGATTGGAACAGATTGCTGTTCCTTCAATTGAGCACAGATGAAATAGTTAGTTTATGTTTAGAGGCCATGTTTTTGAAAAGTAATTGTCTTTAACATAAGAATCATGCCCAGCTCAATAAAGTGTTCTTATTATAAGAAGTAAATGGAAACTGAAGCCAACTGACTGAATAGCGAAGTAATGTTTCCCATTTCATGCTCTCTCCTGGGCATATAGCCATTGAATGAAATGGCTCACCTGTAATACTGAATTTTTACTTTTCTTTCCTTTTGAACACATGTAATGTGCTGCCACTACACTGTGAGGTCACATCAAGGGTCAGGGGGAAATAGCGTCATTATTAATGATTCATGTAGGTTATAGTATAAGAGTGGCAGTTTTTGCCATAACTGTAGTTCTTAAGTATCAGCTAAATCTGAAGCTCACTTTTCCTCTCATCTCCATGTAGTTTATACTTCTCTTTTGTAATATTTAACACATTTTTCTTATTTGACCATAAGTCTGCAAGGGCAGGTACAATGACTGGCCTGATAACCACTTTATCCCAGAATCCAGAATAGCTGGAACAATGGCCCAACTCAAAAAAATGTTGAATAATGAATGAATAGACAAATAAATGATTATGTTCTCTTTAAAGTTAGAAGCTTGCTGCAATGTCAGAAGAACCCATATTATTTTATGGCGTTAATCTTCACTCAGTTTGACCCTCTCATCCTGAAGCCATGGAGAACATAATCTGTTAGGTTTCCTGGACCTCTACCTATCAAATATGCTGAGTGCTTTATGACACAGAATGTTGAGTCAAGGTAAGAGAATGGACTCAGTAGTCAGACTGCCTGAGTTCATGTGCCCAGGCATTTACCTAACCTCTCCAAGCCTCAGTTTCTTCATCTGTAAAATGGGTAAGATAATAATTATAATTAACCTTTCTTAAGTATAAATTATGTGACAGGCACTGTTCTAAATGCTTTATACAGTTAAGTTCATTTAACATTCCCAGACTCCAAGCAAGATGGCATCTATAAATTTAAGGATCTTGTTCTGATCTTGCAGCCAGGAAGCAGGAAGCTGGGCTGGCATTTTACCTGAGCATTGCAACTCCAAAGCCTGTGTTTGTAACCAGTGCTCTCACAGCATGGTCATGCTTACGGTGGCCAGCCTCAAAAAGCATTAGGCACAGTGTCCACTACATAAAGACGTCTCAATAAATGTTAGGTCTGATCATTAATAATAACAATAATAATATAATAATTGTATGCTCTGCATTCAACAGGGCATGGTAACCACAGGGAATGCTGTGGTCTGGCTGCCCTAATCCCCTATCAGAACAAAGACCTCCTTATCCCAAGCTACAATGTTGATGGCTGACAACTCATGACCAAGTCCCAAGTCTTTGGGAAATGCCCTCGGATAAAGGCACCTAGATTCACACCCTCTTGAGGCAGTTCTCTTCCAATGTCTGGTTGATGAGAGAAGGGTGGGGGAGTGGGAGCAAAGGCCCTGTCCCCTTGCCTCAATTTGAAACAACCCTGAGAGACCAGCCCTGCTCCCAAGGCTTCCTGTGGGGTCTGCTGAAACTTCTACTGCAACTGCATCACCTCCTCCTTCTGCAAAATCTTGCTTCCCTCATCCCCTATGGTGCTGTTCCCCAGCACATTCTCCAGTAAACTCCTTGCATTCAAATCTTCGTGGGAGAGTCTGTTTCCAGAAGAACTGGCCTAAGACAATAAGAGAAGACTGCACAGTGCCTCACACCTTCCTGAAGCCATAGGATGATCCATGAGCCCTTGGTTTCTCAAAGAGAATTGTATCCCAGGTCTCTCACAGACCTGGGAGAGCAGGAGCTTCCCAGGATGGGCCCACTCTTTCTGGAATCCTCTTTCTTTCTTTGTTACATTCCTACCCAAATGCTTTTCCTGATACATACCTTTCTCTACCCACCGATTTCCATATTGAATTTTAAGCTCAGGCCCCCAACTTTTTCATTGATAAGCTGATGATAAAGGTATATAAAATTACTTAACAAGGTTGGAGTCAATTTATCAATTATAATAAAAACATTAAAACATGTTAAAACTAGAATTTCCAAGGAAATATAAAATTGAATCCAATTTAAAATGTCCTGGCATTCATTTCTTAATTTTGGTGCCTAAATAGGAGCACCATCCTCAAAATAATCTTGATTTGACTTATGCACAAATATTAACTCTTACATTTATAGCTTAAAAACTCAAGTTATTAATACAGAATTGGTGATAATCTTGCAATTTCCCTAAATCATACTGTAAAAACAGAGTCTCCATCTCAGATTACTCTTTGATGGAGCCCAAGTGAGGCTGCAATTTTATATGCTCTGGATTGGCTGAGTTGAGCTTTCCTGACCTGGGCCCAACAGTCTCCAACCTTGATAGGCTGTGCAAAGAGTTATGTATAGGTTAATGGAATTAACCAGGGAAAAAAAGGGGGGCGGGAAACAAATGTTCATGAATCTTCAATGCCTGAGCATAAAAACACAATGATTCACTCCTAATTCTTGCAAAAGAATTATGTGGTTCACTTGCCATGCTCCAGCAAGCGATGGTGTTTCATCTGACAATTGATCAATTCTGATTGTAATATTAACTTTTGAGTGATCTTGGATTGACATTATTTTGAAGATAAAAAGCCTGTGTATTTTATCTATATCCAAACACTTGCTCATATGACAATAAAGTAATTTTACACTAATTGGCTAACTGAACATGTGATATGCTGAAGCGATACTAACAAAGCACAAACATAAGAGAAAGAGAAGAGTAAACACAAGCTGTCGTTCCAAGACTACAATCCTCAGAGAAAATGCAGCAGGCATTTGCCCATGAAGAAATGCCCACGGTCTTCCATATGGGGACATCCCTCAGCCTATTTTGGGTGCTGGTATAAATTTAAAATTGAGGGACACAAGGAACATTTTCCAGAGGGTTTGCTATGGTTGAATGTGTGTGCACCACTTCCCCCCAAATTCATATGTTGAAATCCTAACTCCCAAAGGTGATGGTATTAGGAGGAGGAACTTTTGGGAGGTGATTAGATCATGAAGGTGGAGCTCTCATGAATGGGATTGGTGCCCTTATAAATGAAACCCTCTAAACTCCTTAGACTCTTCCACCATGTAAAGATACAAGGTGAAATTTGCCACCCAGAGGAGGGCCCTCACCTAACCAGGAGGCACTCTAATGGCAAACTTCCAGCCTCCAGAACCATAAGAAATAAATTTCTGTTGTATACAAACTAGCCAGTCTGTAGTGTTTGGTTCTAGCAGCCTACCGGACTAAGACAGGGTTCTCACATCTAACGATGACTTCTCTAAGCATCCACAGAAGCTTTCCCCTACAGAAGGAGTACTTGAAGTTTACCCAAAATAAGTAAGTGAAGCTTTTCTCCCTTTCCTTATCAGGGAAAGGAAGTGTCACAACCATCTACACATGACTCTTGAGTCTCTTAGAAGGAAGTGATTCCACAGAACAGGGCCTGTGAAGAGACTCACTGAATCCAGAAAGTGGATGATACAAAGTTCAGGATCCTACCCCAGCAACTTAGAGAAACCTCTTCTCTCAACACAGTCCAGCAGCCCCAGCTGTGATGACTGCCCATTTCTCCACAGAACCAGCCATAAGTAGTGGTTTTATTTTCATTGGCAGCTCCTTTTATGATTCAGATGTTCCCAGTTTCCTCAGTTAGTTTTCCAGAGCTACTAAGCCATCTTTCCGTATTATGTGCAAATTGACAGGGTGTCAGGGAGGTGGGATGTAGTTGACTGACTGTATTCTTTGCAGTTTTTATCATTTTACACCTAAGGGTATACAGGCCCCTGTGTTGGGGATTAACTATTTACCTAGTTTCTAAGTTTTTTTAATATGCTACATTTTAAGCTCAGGCCCCAATTTGAATAATGATGAAATAAATTGCTTTACCTTTTTTTTTTTTTTTCAGATCCTAGAAAAGTTTACAAAGACACAAATTAGATGTTGTTTTTAAATAGCAGGTAACTCTTACCTCCCAGCATTCAGATGCAGATAAATAAGTCAGTTACAAGTGGTTTGAATGAACCTTAGGATATTTATGAATATATAAATTATGAGCAAAATAAAAGGGATCAAAATGCGTTCTCTTTTAGTTAAAATTATTTGATATGCTGCAATGTACATTATCATTATTGAGCATTCCTACCTTAATTTAAATGAGTGTGTTTTTAAAATGCTTGTTTATCACAAGATTTTAACGTGGAAGAACTATACACCAAGCTTTAGAAAATCTTCACAAGCAAACCAAGAAACAACTCTTAACTATAGAGAACAAACTGCTGCTTACCAGAGGGGAGGTGGGTGGAAGGTTGGGTGAAATAAGTCATGGGGATTAAGGAGTGCACTTGTGATGAGCACTGGGTGATGTATGAAATTGTTGAATCACTATATTGTATAGCTGAAACTAATACAGTGATGTATGTTAACTACACTGGACTTAAAATAAAAACTTAATAAAAATAAATAAATAAAAATTAAAACACTAAAAAAAAATCTTTAGAAAATATGATGTCAACAAGAATGCAAAAACTAAGAGATCAAATGTATAAGTAGGTGACCTCTGAAGTCCTTTCATTTATAAGAATCTAACATCTAGAAATTCTTTGTTTGCATTCGGGTTGAGTATGCCCCTTATCAAATTTAAGAAATTTAGATAAATGCATAATGTGTCATTTACACACTTCTCTCTTAATTCAAACAGAATATACAGAATATGGTGGGATTGATTGATTGATTGGATGGTTGGATTTTGATCTATTATTTCACACAAAGGATTTGAGACAACTGGCAAACAAAAACCATGAAAGGCAATAGTGGGATATAAATGCACGTAAAACACAAAATCAAAAAATTAAAACAAAAAAAGCAAAACTATCCAATTTTCCCAGCACCATTTATTGAAGAGACTGTCTTTTTCCATTGCATCTTTTTTCCTGCTTTGTCAAAGGTTATTTGACCATAGAGTTGAGGGGCCATATCTGGGTTCTCTATTCTGTTCCATTGGTCTGTATGTCTGTTTTTGTGCCAGTACCATGCTGTCTTGGTGATCACAGCTTTATAATATACCTTGAAATC
>NW_027795370.1:0-285 GCF_054177405.1 Leptonychotes weddellii | reverse complement strand
TGTTCAGAATTGTTTGATCCCTATCCAGCTGAATTCCTGAGAGGAGACGAAATCCAGGTCTCCTACTCCTCCGCCATCTTGCTCCGCCCCCCTAAATCAGTAAACTTTGAATACAACACATTTCCCTCCATAATGTAGATGGGTCTCATCCAATCAGCTGAGAGACTTAAGAACAGAGATTGAAGTGTCCCAAAGAAGGACTTCTCTTCAGGACTACAACAGCAACTCTTTCCTGAATGTCCAGCCTACCTGACTGCCCTACCAATTTCAGACTTGCTAGACCCA
>NW_027795369.1:0-285 GCF_054177405.1 Leptonychotes weddellii | reverse complement strand
AATTTTGGTGTTTGGTCATTTAAAAATTACTCATACAGGGGTGCCTGGGTGGCTTAGTCAGTGAAGCACCTTCAGCTCAGGTCATGATCCCAGCGTCCTAGGATCGAGCCTCCAGGCAGGTTCCCTGCTCAGGGGGGAGTCTGCTTCTCCCTCTGCCTCTGCCCCTCCCCCCTGCTCACGCTCTCTCACTCTCTCTCTCAAATAAATAAATAAAATCTTGGGTGCCTAAGAGAAGGAAGGGAAAAATGAAGGGGGGGAAATTGGAGGGAGAGATGAACCATGAGA
>NW_027795368.1:0-285 GCF_054177405.1 Leptonychotes weddellii | reverse complement strand
GGAGGTTTGAGATTTTATCTAGTTGGTCCTGGTCCTTGTCATTGTGTGGCCAGATGAGGGATCTCTGGGGGGTAGCAGAGGAGCTCCTGGCCCACTCAGATATCTGGGAAAGTTCTGGTTGGAGTTAATTCAGTCAACAATATATCTTAAGCCCCCACTCACTACATTCAGCCACTATTTTATTTATTTATTAAAATTTCTTTTTATTTTTTTATGGAAAACAATGTCCTTTTTTGGTTAGTTTTTCCTACAGTTATATATGAATAGCCCACTTTAGAAAACAAA
>NW_027795367.1:0-285 GCF_054177405.1 Leptonychotes weddellii | reverse complement strand
ACTGGGTGTTATGCACAAACAATGAATCATGGAACACTTCATCTAAAACTAATGATGTAATGTATGGGGATTAACATAAGAATAAAAAAAAAATAAAAAAGAGTGAAATAGATCCAAGAGTCAGCAGGTTTAAAGTTAAATATTACATTTATTACTTTAAGAGTTTTTAACCAATGTGGTTTAGATTAACGTGAGGCTAAAAGGACTTGTTAAAGCCCATTCCAAACCCCATTCCCACCTCCACACTCCTCAGGACCTGGAATCTCATCCAGAGGGTGAGGAAGG
>NW_027795366.1:0-285 GCF_054177405.1 Leptonychotes weddellii | reverse complement strand
CGTGATTTACAATAGCCAAGACATGGAAACAACTTAAGTATCCATCAATGCATGAATGGATAAAGAAAATGTGGTATGTACACACACACACACACACACACACTCACACGAGACATGGAGGAATATTATGCAGCCATAAAAAGAAGGAAATCTTGCCATTTGTGACAACATGGAAGTACACTGAAGGCATTATGCCGAGTAAAATAAGTTAGAGAAAGACAAACGCTATATCATCTCCCTCATATGTGGAATCTAAAAAACTCAAAAGCTAACAACACCCCCCCC
>NW_027795365.1:0-285 GCF_054177405.1 Leptonychotes weddellii | reverse complement strand
GACTGTGCCAGTTCTGAGCTCTGGTGGGGTGGAATCTGGAAGGATAAGATTTGCCTGGGGCCTCAGGATATAACACTGCAAACGTCGGGCAACCTTAGCCCCTCTACCCTTAGCGTGCATCAGAAAAGGATTTCCCTTCTTGGATTCTGCTGTGGACCTTCATCCCCTCCAAGTCCTAAATGGGTAGATTTTCAGGCAAGGCTGAGCTTAGATGTGGACAGCCTGCAAAGACCCTTTCTCCAAAGAGGGTCATATTCCCAGATTCTAGTGATGGAGACCTGGTAT
>NW_027795364.1:0-285 GCF_054177405.1 Leptonychotes weddellii | reverse complement strand
ACATGGTAGAAAATGTAGTCTTTCATTTAACACCAAGTCTTTCAAACACAGTGTATTAAGCATGTCTTTTTATTCTGATGTTTCAATGTGTGGGATCTTAGTGACTCTGATAGGACTGCCTGGTCCAGGGCCAGCCAATTCCTAGGGTTAGTAAAGCACTCACCTATGAGAGTGACTGTCATATGCAAACCAACCAATTCTGAGTCTGTATACCTCACCGCCTCTCAATCAGGCTCTTACACTCAGAGACATGATTCACCTGTCCTTACCACTCCAAAGCCAAAA
>NW_027795363.1:0-285 GCF_054177405.1 Leptonychotes weddellii | reverse complement strand
CACCTAGACTTTGGGGCAAGTTTCAAGAGGGAGGTAGTTGATAATTAACTGGAAAACAAGGACAACAATCTGAACTTAATGTTAGCACGGATGCCTTAAATTCCCAAGATACCAGGATATTGGCCTCAAAAGTAGATACTCTTCTCTCTCTGGGGGTGATGATACCTTCTACTTTCCCAAAATAGGAAGTCAGTGATTTTCTCTGTTGTAAATGAGGGCAAGATTATTGTGAATACGAATTTTACTTTTAAGAATGTTTTTGGGCAAAACTTTTTTTTTTTTTTT
>NW_027795362.1:0-285 GCF_054177405.1 Leptonychotes weddellii | reverse complement strand
CTGGGCTCTCTATTCTGTTCCATTGATCTATGTGTCTGTTTTTGTGCCAGTACCATACTGTCTTGATGATGACAGCTTTGTAATAAAGCTGGAAGTCCGGAATTGTGATGCCACCAGCTTTTCTTTGCTTTTTCAACATTCCTCTGGCTATTCGGGGTCTTTTCTGGTTCCATACCAGATACCATTTCAAAGAGTTGACAAGGGGAGGGAAGTGTCCTAACCCATTTTGCTTCTTTGCTCACTTCAAACATTGAAGAGAAGTGTTTTTTCTTAAAATTAAAAAAA
>NW_027795361.1:0-285 GCF_054177405.1 Leptonychotes weddellii | reverse complement strand
GATAACTATGCTTTTCCCAGTGATCAACCCTGTCTTGGTTTTTGACCAGTACCTCAGCCTCTTTGCAACCAAGGCCTTGCCTAAGTTCAAGACCAAGGCCAATCTGTAAATCGCAGTGCAGCGGCCAGGGGATTGTTGAAGAGAGCTTAAAGAGGCAGGCATTGGGGCACCTGCATGGCTCAGTGGGTTAAGTGACCAACTCTTGATTTCAGCTCAGGTCATGATCTCAGGGTCATAGGATCAAGCCCCAGGTCAGGCTCTGCCCCCAGTGGGGCCTGGGCTTGA
>NW_027795360.1:0-3166 GCF_054177405.1 Leptonychotes weddellii | reverse complement strand
CGTACCCCTTCGGATCCCTACTTTTGTATCTTTGGGGTAAATACCCAGTAGTGCAATTGCTGGATCGTAGGGTAGCTCTATTTTCAACTTTTTGAGGAACCTCCATACAGTTTTCCAGAGTGGCTGCACCAGCTTGCATTCCCACCAACAGTGTAGGAGGGTTCCCCTTTCTCCGCATCCCCGCCAACATCTGTCGTTTTACAGGCACTGTTTTTGCCGTGGGGAAACAGGTTCAGACATTTGCCAAAGTCGGTAACCAGAGAGTTGAGCCAGGGTTCAAATCAGGCTCCATCCTTGCCCCTCCTGGACAAAGTGAGCGGTCATCCTCCTTAGCAAGTGTGCTCAGGGCTGGGATGGGGGACCAGAGCCTCGCTGAGGCTAAGTCCCGGCAAAGGGCTGCCCTAGCGCGTGTGACGAGGGAGCCCCTCGGCTCAGGGCAAGCCCCGTCCCGCCTCGGGCGGGAGCTCCTGGGTCCCGGACGGGCAAGGCCCCTGGGGCAGCCTGGGGAGCCGGCCAGCACTTCGGGAGCAAACCTCTAATCCTGTGCGCAAACACCGAAGTTCTAAATCAAGTGAAAGAAACGTTACGATGTATGCTGTCCTCTTATCTTGACAAATACCACCCGCTAGGATCTGGAGGACTACATTCGAATTTAGAATAATCAGTGCTGGGAGGGCCGCCCTGGGTCCGCCCCCACCCTTCCCACCTTCAGGTTCCGTTGGCGCCTCCAGGGCCGGCGCACACGTGTGCGTCCCAGCCGGACCGCCGAGCTCTGTGCGCAGGCTCCGGGTCCGAGTGCAGAGGGAGTGCGCAGGCTCCGGCCCCCGCCCCCTAGCCCCCCCGCCCCCCCGCCCCGAGTCTCGATCCAGGCGCGCCAACTTTCTTGAGGGGCCGGCTCCGGGCACGCCCCACTTCTGGAGGGGTCGGTTCCAGTGCGAGCACCTCCTGGGGAGGTAAGTCCCACTGCGCCCCCCTCCCTAAGGGTCGGTCAGAGGGCGCCCCCCCCCCAGGGGTCGGAGCCGGCGCGTCCCCCTCCTATTAGGTCTTGCGCGTGTGTGCGACTGGCCCGCAGGCTCCTCCCAGGGAAGCGCGCCGCCGCCGGTACCTGGAACCAGATGTCGGGGTCCGAGCGGGTCGCGAGCCTTGCCCATGTGGGGTCTCTGCCCCTGACCCCAGCGTGCCGCGGTCGCAGGGTCTCCAGGGGCGCCCGTCTGCCTCCAGGCCCAGGGAGGGTGACGGCGGGCGGTGATGCTCAGCTTTCCAGCCCGCGTGGCCGGGCAGAGGCCCTGGGTGACCTCGGAGGGACCGGGCCGGGGCGCGAACTGCCACGTCCGGAAAGATTCAGAACCTCTCAAGCCTCAGTTCCCGGGAGTGCAGAACGGCCCGGCCAGTGCTCCCGCTCCCCGGCTGCTGCTGGGTCGGAGCTGTCAGCGCGAGGTCAGCCCCGGGGGGGGCCTCCACGTCGGCCGCGGACCTCCAGGCCGGCGGAGGCGGCACGTGTCCACGCGGCGGCGCTGCGCACCACGCTCCGAACAGGCCCGCGCCGCCTGCCGGGCGGCTACCAGGCACCAGGGGGCGTGCGAGGACCGAGGAGCGCGCAGCAGCCGGCCCCCGGAGCCCGGAGCGCGCCGCGCCGCGCCGTGAGCGCGCCTGCGGGACAGGAGTCCAGGGCGTCCCTGGCTTCCCGGGAGCGCGCCCCGCGCACCTGTGCGGAGGTCCTCTGTGGCTCACGTCGTGGTCCGGCGCCGGAGCAGCTGGGCCCTGGAGGCCGCCGGGGGTCGGGGCGGCAGGGGAGCCCCGCAGGGCGGGCGCACTAGACCTCGGCCTGCCGGCCTGCCGGCTCCGCGGATGACCCGCCTCCAGCGCTGGCGGCCCAGTGGGCGCGGGGCGTGCGCTGTGCGGGTGAGACGCCTGTGGACGCGGCCGCGGCCTCCAGCGGGCCGTGCACTGTGTCCGGACAGCCCACCCCCGCGCCCCTCACTCCCCTGCGGAGGGGACAGTGCAGCGCTCAGGACGCGAACCGCAGGCCGCCATGGGCTCGGCTCCCTGCAGGGGCTTCCTGTTGCTAAGCCCCCGTAATCCGTCAGTGTCCCCTCAAAGCGGGGAGCCGAGGGCCTGGGGAACAGCGGGGACCATTTGAGTTTAGATTTTTATTTTATTTTTTTATTTTTAGGAAAGACACTTTGGTTTTTTTTTTTTTAAAGATTTTATTTATTTATTTGACAGAGAGAGACACAGCGAGAGAGGGAACACAAGCAGGGGGAGTGGGAGAGGGAGAAGCAGGCTTCCCGCGGAGCAGGGAGCCCGATGCGGGGCTCGATCCCAGGACCCTGAGATCATGACCTGAGCCGAAGGCAGTCGCTCAACCAACTGAGCCACCCTGGCGCCCCAAGAAAGGCACTTTTTTTTAAAAGCTTTTATTTATTTATTTTTAAGAGAGAGAGAGAGAGGGAGAGCACAAGCAGGGGGAGCGGTGAGCATGAGCCCGATGCGGGGCTCGATCCCAGGACCCTGGGATCATGATCTGAGCTGAAGGCAGACGCTTAACCGACTGAGCCTCCCAGGTGCCCCGAGTTTATATTCTTAAAATTAGTGTTTATTTTCTAGACTAGTTTCAGATTTACGGAAACATGGAGCAGGTAGACCGGAGGGTGCCCGTGTCTACACCCTGTCTACCCGGTGTCTATCTGGTGTCTACCCTGTGTCCCTGTGTCTACACCATATCTACCCTGTGTTCCCTATTATTTGTGTGGTTCATTTCTTATCATTTTTTTTTTTAAGATTTTTATTTATTTATTTGACAGACAGAGAGCACAAGTAGGCAGAGTGGCAGGCAGAGGGAGAGGGAGAAGCAGCTTCCTGCCGAGCAGGGAGCCAGATGTGGGGCTCAATCCCAGGACCCTGGGATCATGACCTGAGCCGAAGGCAGACGCTTAATGACTGAGCCACCCAGGCGCCCCTTCATGAATTTTTTTTTTTTTTTAATTTTTTTTTTTATTCTTATGTTAATCCCCATACATTACATCATTAGTTCTAGATGAAGTGTTCCATGATTCATTGTTCGTGCACAACACCCAGTGCTCCATGCAGAACGTGCCCTCCTCAATACCCACCACCAGGCCAACCCATCCTCCCACCCCCCTCCCATCTAGAACCCTCAGTTTGT
>NW_027795359.1:0-285 GCF_054177405.1 Leptonychotes weddellii | reverse complement strand
CTACTAATTCTAATATATTGTGTTTTCACTTTTATTCAGCTCAAAATACTTTCTCTTTTGATTTCTTCTTTGACCTATGGACTACATAGAAGTATGTTAATTGGCTCCCAAATGTTTGAGGCTTTTCCAGAAATCCTTCCATTCTTGATATCTACTTTAATTCCTCTGTAGTCAAAGAACACACTTTGTAAAACTTGAATTTGTCTAAGTATATTGAGACTTATTTTATGACCTAGAATATGCTCTATCTTGATAAATGTTCCATGTACACCTAAAAAGAATGTA
>NW_027795358.1:0-285 GCF_054177405.1 Leptonychotes weddellii | reverse complement strand
CCGTGGCGGCCGAGGCTCCTCTTCCCACACCTCACGCGCTTCGGAGCCCGAAGCCTCCCCGCACTCGGGGCGCTTCAGGCCGTGGCCTACGTGGGCCCCGCACAGGGGTGGGAGGGCTCTTGGCCCAGGGGGCTTTGGCGCTGCTTCTCCGCTGGAGCCACCTGGCGTGGGGTGACGATGGGGGCTCCTTGCGCTCACCCCTCCCTGACAGCCTGTGGCCACACAACTCAGGGGCAGCTATCCCGGCTGCCTCTCCCTACTTCCTTCCAGAACCTTCCAGAAGGC
>NW_027795357.1:0-285 GCF_054177405.1 Leptonychotes weddellii | reverse complement strand
AAGTTGTCTTGTGGGGCGCCTGGGTGGCTAGGTCTTTTAAGCGTCTGGGTCATGATCCCATGGGATTGAGCCCCGCATGGGGCTCTCTGCTCCGCGGGAAGCCTGCTTCTCCCTCTCCCACTCCCCCTGCTGGTGTTCCTTCTCTTGCTGTGTCTCTCTCTGTCAAATACATAAATAAAATCTTAAAAAAAAAAAAAAAAGAAGTTTTCTTGTAAAGGGCTGCAGAGATGGGGTGATGGCGAGAGAGAGGGATATAGAATAAAAAGAGGGTTTATTTTCATAAGA
>NW_027795356.1:0-285 GCF_054177405.1 Leptonychotes weddellii | reverse complement strand
TTTTTTTTTTAAAGATTTTATTTATTTATTTGACAGAGAGAGACACAGCGAGAGAGGGAACACAAGCAGGGAGAGTGGGAGAGGGAGAAGCAGGCTTCCCGCCGAGCAGGGAGCCCGATGTGGGACTCGATCCCAGGACCCTGGGATCATGACCTGAGCCGAAGGCAGACGCTTAACGACTGAGCCACCCAGGCGCCCTAACCACTGTATTTTGAACGGAGATCCAATGAGGGCATTTACTGCTTCCTCTTGAAATTATTGCATGGCTTGAGAAAAAGATCATGG
>NW_027795355.1:0-285 GCF_054177405.1 Leptonychotes weddellii | reverse complement strand
CGATGCGGGACTCGATCCCGGGACTCCAGGATCATGACCTGAGCCGAAGGCAGTTGCTTAACCAACTGAGCCACCCAGGCGCCCCTCCCCAGAATGACCTTTTAAAACGGTGCGTGCAGAGGTGAAAAGTGACTTTCACAGAGGAAACCCGCACACAGATGTTTATTGCAACTTTATTCATAATTTCTAAAACTTAGAAACAACCACGATGACCTTTGGTAAGTGATGAATAAACTGTAGTCCATCCAGACAATGGAATATATATTTTTAAGCTTTTATTTTTAA
>NW_027795354.1:0-285 GCF_054177405.1 Leptonychotes weddellii | reverse complement strand
TCTGCCTCAGTCTTTGTCCTGCCTGGATGTCCCGCTTTTGGAGTCAACCATTGGTTCCTTAGCACAATTTATATAAAGCACTTAATATGGGTGGCTGTCATATAGTGGGTGCTCAACATAGTTTAGTTTATGCTTCACCCAAGAAGCTTACAAAATAATTCATTTAGAAAAATATGTATAATGTCAAAGCCCAGAGTTATTTTTCACTTCTGTGAACTGTTTCAAGATACAGATAATTCTAAAAACTTAGTGCCCAGACCCAGCAGTAGAGCTTCACATCTTGCT
>NW_027795353.1:0-285 GCF_054177405.1 Leptonychotes weddellii | reverse complement strand
TATTGTAGCATTATTTATAATAGCCAAGATATGGAAGCAACTCAAGTGTCTATCAATAGATGAAAGGATAAAGATGTGGTACATAAACACACACACACACACACACATAATGTAATATTAGTCATAAAAATGAATGAAATCTTGCCATTTGTAACAATGTGGATGGACCTAGAGAATATAATGCTAAGTGAAGTCAGTCCGAGAAGACAAATACCATATGATTTCACTCATATGTGGCATTTAAGAAACAAATGAACAAACAAGCATGAGACAAAAAAAAAAGTC
>NW_027795352.1:0-285 GCF_054177405.1 Leptonychotes weddellii | reverse complement strand
GCCAGTAGGGCAGGTCCTTTTAAAAGCCAATGGAGAGTTTTATCAGGCCAACAGGAGCTTTAATTGTTGGAATCTCTCTTATACGCAGGACAGTTACTGTCCTTTACTGTGCTTATTAAACCAAGAGCAAGAAAATTAGAGTGAGTGTGTGTGTGTGTGTGTGTGTGTCTGAAGAGGGGATGAGTAGAGGTTTGGAGTCAGGGTGGCTGGAAAGGACCTGCTGATGATGTATTCCATGTATCTAGAACCCACAGTGGATGCTAATCAGTAGCATGATTAAATGAA
>NW_027795351.1:0-285 GCF_054177405.1 Leptonychotes weddellii | reverse complement strand
GGCGCAGTGGGTTGAGTGGCTGGCTGTTGGTTTCAGGTCATGATCTCGGGGTCATGGGATCGAGCCTCGGGAGTCTGCTTGAGGATTCTCTCTCTCTCCCTCTGCCCCTCCCCCCACTCGCACTCTCCCTCTCTCTCTCGAATAAATAAATTAAAGAATATGAAAACACTCAGCTCTGCACAAATCGGAATGGGCTCAGCTCGTTCCCCTAATGACAGTAGTTACTGGATAAAATCTGTTCCTACCGCTTTAACTAAGGTCTCACTTTATCTTGGACACTGGCAA
>NW_027795350.1:0-285 GCF_054177405.1 Leptonychotes weddellii | reverse complement strand
GACTCCCTGCTGAGCAGGAAGCCCGATGCGGGACTTGATCCCGGGACTCCAGGATCATGACCTGAGCCGAAGGCAGTCGCTCAACCGACTGAGCCACCCAGGCACCCTATTTTAGCAATCTTTAATCAGGAGGTGGGAGCAATGAAGTAGAGCTGAGGGGTCATTGGTAAGTGTGCAGAAGAGAGTTAATATAGCAAGCTTGAAGTGACTATCTTTAGAAGGGCCTGCTTGCAAAGGTGGCCCTTGGCTGGATTTGGGGAGTATTCCCACTGTTCCCCACTGATA
>NW_027795349.1:0-3166 GCF_054177405.1 Leptonychotes weddellii | reverse complement strand
CCCCCCCCCCCCCCCCCCGCCGCCCGTTCTTTGCCTTCAATTTGGTAGAGAGCCAACAAGAGCAAGTTCCTGTAAAAAAGCTATTGGCAATGAACTATCAGAAATCCCTGGACCGGTAGCAGCCTTCTCCTTTTTAATGTCTTATTTCTCTTTCTTTGTCAAGCATCTGTTATCAGAAATGGAGCCTGTGAGCTAGCAATTGGAGTGGCAGGAGGGACTGAGAATAAAGGAGGGGGGGTGGGGTGGGGTGGGGAGTGGGAACCCAGGACAGGAAAGTCAGCTCTGGAATGTTCAAATCTGATTGAATCCCTTCAGAGAGAGAGAGTGTGTGTGTGTTTCAACTTGTCTGTGAACCATATGAAATTCAAAACAGAAACTTCCATTTTTAGAGCTTGAAATCTTTTCATGTTCCGACACACACACACACCCCGAGGCAGCCAAGGCCACAGGATGTCACAAGAAACGTAAGTGTCTCATTGAGCCTGAAAAGGCAGTGACACAAATTCGCTCTAACAAAATGCTCAGCTGGGTCCCAGCCTACCACCGGGCCCTCCCTCCCACTCCTTGGTTTCACTGCAATGCAGGAAGAGACACACACTCTGTTTCCTACTCAGGTTTTAGTAATTAAAACAATATTGTAAGCTCTGTGAAATTTTATTTGGGAATATGCTGTACTTTGTTCCCTACAATGCTGACTGCCGCACACAGCCTTTTTGGCTCGTTCGGCATCTTCTTTATCGGAAGGGAAGGAAGCCCTTCTCCCCGGGGTTGGGTGGGTTTTTTTTGTTTGGTTTGGTTTTTTCTTTTTTCCTCTGTATCGCAATAGAGGAGTGAGAAAATGAAAGGCCCCCTAACAAAGGATTGAGCTGTGACTTCTTAAGAGAAAAGGTTAAATCGCCCGGCTGTGTGTCTTGGAGTGAGACAGCAAGAAGGGCCGCTTCCCTTTTTACTCGGTTAGAATAACTCATTTCCTAACGCAGCCTACCTGTGACAGTCACAGGTGACCTCCCAGCCTGCTAAGCTCGGATGATTTCCCTTTCCCGTTGTCCAAGTACAGCTCCTGCCAGAAGACAAATATACTGCAAGCCGGAGACGTATCTGTAGTGCTGAGGAAAAGGAGCCTGTCTACATATGTCATTTTAAAGCCTCGCGTGGAGATTTTACTGCTTTCTTCACACTCTCACACTTACATAAATACACCCACACAGTACAGGCAAGTCCCCGAGACTCCCGAGCGTTTCTCTTCCATTAGGAGACATTTTAAGACAAATTAGCACCCTCCCCCAAAGCCTATTGGCCTAAATGTGTTTATGACTTTGTTTGCTGTTTTAAAAGCTCTTCCTAAAGGCTTCACAATGAGGCTGGGGAGTTCCTGCCGAATGGAGCACAACCCTGGTGTGTCGAGGAATACACACCTCTGACAAAGACCTAAATCTTTCTTCTTCTTCTTTTTTCTTCTTTTTTTTCCTCCTGACACAGCGGCTGGTGACACATAAATGTACTTTTTTCTTTTGACAGAGTAATAAAAATCTCATTATCTCTGAATAGGCAGCAATTTCGTTATCTAATCTTTTTACCGAAAGGTTAGTTAATTAATCAGAAACAAATCCTGATTATTATTTCAATAGAATTAGAAAGACAAATCACCAGAGTACCGCTAAATAGGGCGGGCCTGCGGTTTCACCTGCCTCATTGACATGCAGGCCCCGGGACTGTCAGGGCTCCGGGAAGCAGACAGCCTTCGGAACAGTAGCCAGCAGATGGCTGCTCTGAGCGGCCAGCCTGCCTCCCCCCTAATGCCGATGATCCCATTACCTCACTGAATCCGTTACCAGGGTAACTGTTAAATTGCTGTGAAAGGCATGGTAATAAAGTAACCTGTCACACTGGCAATAAAAGGAGCAGAATTTTCCTGTTCACTGAACTTTGCAGCTCATCAATACTCACTTGATGGAGAAATTCACCACTACTCCAGGGTCCGCTGCAGGAATCTTTCCATAAGGCTTCTGAAATGCAAACGAAAGTTCATGTAAACACAAGAAAGATATAATTAAAAGCTGGATTCTTAGCTGCACAGAGCCCACGCTTCCCTCTTTTCTGTGCAAGGTAATGGAAGCCTGAAGAACATCAGATCGCTTTCTTTGTTGTTGTTTTTTTAATTTAAAGCATGCTAGACAAAAATAACCTTTGCTGGTGAAAGACAGCTGTGATTAATTCAAGACTGGGAAAACAAAGCACAAAGAAAAAAAAATCCCTTGTTCCTAAAATCTGTCTTTTTCAGATCCTATCTTATTAGCTGTTTTCATTAAAGGGTCATGGTACTTAAAAAATGATTTGGATTTGAGCATTTAACAGTAAGAATGGAAAGCCTCGGTCCTAACAAGCGTGAGGAGTT
This sequence comes from Leptonychotes weddellii, assembly GCF_054177405.1. Lineage (NCBI taxonomy): Eukaryota > Metazoa > Chordata > Mammalia > Carnivora > Phocidae > Leptonychotes > Leptonychotes weddellii. The sequence continues at coordinate 771 of NW_027795349.1, read as the reverse complement.
GAAAACAAGTCTCCCCACCTCCTCCCCTGCCCAGCAGTTAGGGTCCATCAGCTGTAGCTGTGAAGAGATAAATATGCACGCTGAATGGATGCATAGAACTTTGTCCCCACCACCCCCCTCCTTCTGTAAATGCCCTTCAAGGGTTTCTGTGTCAAGGATTCTAGCGGTGGTGACACTGTCAGATACAAGATTTGCTACAATTAACCGAGGTTCTTTAAGGTACAAAAAGAGAACAGCAAACACTCAGCATTAAAGAAGAAATAAGCAGAAACCCCCATTTATTTCAATTACATTTTGCAGCCAGCCCTATGAACATACATGGAAAGTGGGATATATCTATCTAGCCCTCATTATTAGCCATTTGCAGACTTCACGCTTTTGGCTCCATTTGGCGCTGTCATTAATTAGGTGGTATTAACCTTAGAATGCGTTAGAGCTTGCCTATTGAAATAACTTTGGGCACGCTTTTTTCTCCCTCCCTCCCTTTGACTTGCAAGTGCTTATAGCTCGTTATTAAAAAACTGACAGTATTTCTTTGACCAGGCGGCAGCAGATGTGAACCGTTCTTCTAGTGGTAGCTACAACCCATGAAGGAGTTGTCCTCGTTACACACAGCAGAACATCTCTGGCTGGCCACGTCAGGTAGGGCCTTGGATTGGTGCCTTAGAAATGATGGTGCTTGGGTGCCTGGGTGGCTCAGTTGGTTGAGCGACTGCCTTGGGCTCAGGTCATGATCCTGGAGTCCCGGGATCGAGTCCCGCATCGGGCTCC
>NW_027795348.1:0-285 GCF_054177405.1 Leptonychotes weddellii | reverse complement strand
AAGCTTTGAGTGAGATTCTTTCTGAGGACAATGCCAGCTTCAATGTCAAGAACGTATCTGTCAGAGATGTTCGTCGTGGGCAATGTGGCTGGTGACAGCAAAAATGACCCACCAATGGAAGCAGCTGGCTTCATGGCTCAGGTGATTATCCTGAACCATCCAGGCCAAATCAGTGCTGGATATGCCCCTGTGCTGGATTATCACACAGCTCACATTGCTTCAAGTTTGCTGAGCTGAAGGAGAAGATAGATCGTCCTTCTGGAAAAAAGCTGGAAGATGGTCTCA
>NW_027795347.1:0-285 GCF_054177405.1 Leptonychotes weddellii | reverse complement strand
AAGCCCCGCGCAGGGGTAGAAGTGAGCACGGCACTCCAAGAGAGGGGACGTGAGCGGGGGGCTTCCCCAAGCGGAGGCATTGCCTTGTGGAATTTCCTCCCGTCCACTCGCGGGGGCCCACACTTGGATCCGTCGGCACCCTGAGCACAGGGTGCTTGCACACCGAGCACACAAATGGAGGGACAGTTCTGGAGAGCCAGCTTGTTGACATCATCTAGGACTACCCGGGAGGCCAGATTATAACAAGAAGGTTGCTCGGGCAGGGGAAATCGGAGGGGTAGACGA
>NW_027795346.1:0-285 GCF_054177405.1 Leptonychotes weddellii | reverse complement strand
TCTCTTTCAAATAAATAAATAAAATCTTTAAAAAAAAAAAAACTAATGATGTAATGTATGGTGACTAATATAACAATAAAAAATTTAAAAAAAAAAAGAAAGGGTGAAAAATAGAGTATCTGACACAGATAAACTATATTGTTTGGAAAGTCTGGAAAGTCATCTCAGGAAACCATCATGGGAAATATCTGGGGTTTTTAAGCAAAGAATAACAAAGGAGGTTTTTGGGTAGGCAGTGAACAATGGGCTATCTACAGAATCCAAAGAAAAATAAAGCAACTAAGA
>NW_027795345.1:0-285 GCF_054177405.1 Leptonychotes weddellii | reverse complement strand
GTTTCGTAGTGCAATAATTATTTAAAATTGGGCTTCTGAATTCATATTTATATATGTATTAAATACGGAAATATGTAGAAGTCATTCTTCATGGGTAGCAGGTGGCATAGCAAAGGACGGAAGCGTGGGAAAACTGAAGCTGGATAGCCTGGATCCCCAGCCCATCCTTGAGAAGTTGGGTGACTCTGGGGAGTATATACGTAAATTCTCTCAGTGCTTGCGCATATATAAGTTTTTTAAAAGGTAAATAACCGTATTGTGGGGATTAATTGTGGTGATGCATAA
>NW_027795344.1:0-285 GCF_054177405.1 Leptonychotes weddellii | reverse complement strand
GGGGGGAGGGGCGCCTCCCCGGCACGTGACCCCGCAGGGCGCGAAAGCAAAGAAAGAAGCCCCGGCCGGGGGATTAAGGGGATGGCTCCTAAGCCGGGAAGGCGGCGCTCCCGCGGATCGCAGGCAGGTGGGAGGGGAAGGCTGCGGGCGCCTCGAACCCGCAGGAGCGGCGTTGCAGGAGGCGCCACAGCCGGGGATGGGGTGGGGGCCACGAGGCCCTCTGCGGCGGGGGCCTCCGTCAGGTCAGAGCGCCGACCTTGAGTTCTCCTTGCGGGGGGGGGGGGT
>NW_027795343.1:0-285 GCF_054177405.1 Leptonychotes weddellii | reverse complement strand
GAAGGGGAGGGGGCCTCCGTCGGCCGCTTCTGGCAAGTGATAGAGCCGTGGAGCACAAAATCGGAACTTTTAGAAGTTGGCTCCGTGGAGGGACGTCGCTCCAGTGGCTAAGCTAGGGGTGGAACCCTCGTGGGACAGTGTGGTCTCAGGACCCTCGGGGTCACAGAAAGACTGGGGGTGCCTGAGTGTGGCAGAGCTCGCGGGTATCGGAGCGGGGAAGCCGGCTACAGACACAGAACCGAGGCACGGGCTCTCAGCTCGGGGTTGCCATAAACTGTGATTCGC
>NW_027795342.1:0-285 GCF_054177405.1 Leptonychotes weddellii | reverse complement strand
CCTGCTCTGCGGGGAGCCTGCTTCTCCCTCTGCCTCTGTCTCTCTCTCTCTCTCTGTCTCTCATGAATAAATAAATAAAATCTTTAAAAAAAAAAAAAAAATCAGAAAAAGAAAAGAAAGCTTGTTCAAGGTCCTAGAGCTAGCTGAGAAGTGGGAGACGGCGACCAGAGGGCAGGCTATCTGACCCAGAGACGGTGTTGCTCTCAAAATGCCCCCACGCGTTCCTGTTGCGCCCTTGCGTCGGGCCTTTCTCTACAGAGAAACAGGAATTCTTTTTGTTTCTAG
>NW_027795341.1:0-285 GCF_054177405.1 Leptonychotes weddellii | reverse complement strand
TAATAAAATACCATAAATTGGAAGTTTATTTCTCACATTTCTGGAAGCTAGCAAGTCCAAGATCAAGGTATCAGCAGATTCACTATTGGGTAAGGACCCACTTTCTGGTTCAGAGACAATCATTCTCACTTTGTCATCATATTGTGGAAAGGCCACTTTTATAAAAGCACTAATCCCACTCATGACAGCTTTGATTTAACCTCCTCTTCAAAACCCCCCCTTTTAAAACCATCATTTTGAGGGTTAGAATTTTAACATGAATTTTGGTGGGATATAATATCCCAT
>NW_027795340.1:0-285 GCF_054177405.1 Leptonychotes weddellii | reverse complement strand
AGTTACTGATTTGTGTTTTATAAAGATCATAGCGGAATACGGAGAATAATTGGACAGATGATCAAGAGGCATGGTTAGGTTTTTTCTTTTTTTTTTTTTAAAGATTTTTATTTTATTTATTTATTAGAGAGCGAGCGAGAGAGAAACAGCATGAGAGGGGGGAAGGTCAGAGGGAGAAACAGGCTCCCCGCCGAGCCGGGAACCCGATGTGGGGCTCGATCCCAGGACTCCGGGATCATGACCTGAGCCGAAGGCAGTCGCTCAACCGACTGAGCCACCCAGGCG
>NW_027795339.1:0-285 GCF_054177405.1 Leptonychotes weddellii | reverse complement strand
GGGCGCCTGGGTGGCTCAGTTGGTTAAGCGACTGCCTTCGGCTCAGGTCATGATCCTGGAGTCCCGGGATCGAGTCCCGCATCGGCCTCCCTGCTCAGCGAGGAGCCTGCTTCTCCCTCTGACCCTCCCCCCTCTCATGTACTCTCTCTCATTCTCACTCTCTCAAATAAATAAATAAATCTTTAAAAAAAAAAAAAAATCAGAGCAGCAGTCCCTTAAATGCCAGCCTGAGGGATTTTCAGCCACTCTCTGTAGGTATTACTTCTGTCTTCTCCCTTGGAGAAC
>NW_027795338.1:0-3167 GCF_054177405.1 Leptonychotes weddellii | reverse complement strand
AAATAAATAAAAATAAGCAACCTAAAACTATAACTAAAGAGGAGGAAAAAAAAAAAAAAGAACAAAGCCCAAGCCCAATAGAAGAAAGATTAGATCAGATAAAGATTAGAGAAGAAGTATATGGAATAGAGACTAAAAAGCAATTTTTTAAAGATTTTATTTATTTATTTGACAGAGAGAGAGAGAACACAAGTAGGCGGAGTGTGAGAGGGAGAAGCAGGCTTCCCAACGAGCATGGATCCCGATGCGGGGCTCGATCCCAGGGCGCTGGGATCATGATCTGAGCCAAAGTCAGCTGCTTAACCTATTGAACCACCCAGGCGCCCCATTAAAAGTACTTTTAAAATATCAGTGAAACCTGAGGTACCTGGGTGGCTCAGTTGTTAAGCATCTGCCTTTGGCTCAGGTCATGATCCCCGGGTTCTGTGATCGGGCCCCACATCCAGCTCCCTGTTCTGCGGGAAGCCTGCTTCTCCCTCTCCCTCTGCTTGTGTTCCTGCTCTCGCTATCTCTTTCTCTGTGTCAAATAAATAAATAAAATCTTTAAAAAAAAAAGTTCAGTGAAACCAGGAATTAGTAATTTGAAAAAAGAAAAAATCTGATAAATCTTTAGCTAGACTCATGAAGAAAAAAAGGAAGAGGACTGAAATAAATAAAACTGGAAATAAAGGAGGAAAAATAATAACCAACTTTCAGAAATACAGAGGATTATAAGAGAATATTATAAAAATTATATGCCAACAAGTTGGACAACCTAGAAGAAATGGACAAATTTCTAGAAACATAATAATCCAAAACTTAATCAGGAAGCAACAGAAAATTTGAACAGACCAATCAACAGCAAAGAAATTGAATCAGTAATCAAAAAATTCCCAACAAACAGAAGCCCAGGACCAGATGGCTTCATGGGTGAATTTACAAACATTTAAAGAAGAGTTAATGCCTATTCTTCTCAAACTATTCCACAAAATAGAATGGGAAGGAAAGATATCAAATTCATGCTACAAGGCCAGGATAACCCTATACCAAGAATAGACAAAGTCACTACAGAAAAAGAAAACTACAGGTCAATATTTCTGATGAACATAGATGCAAAAAACCTCAATAAAATATTATCAAATAAATTCAAATATACATTTTAAAAAATCATTCACCATGATCAAGTGGAATTTATTTCTGGGTTGCAAGGGTGGTTCAATATTCACAAATCAATTAATGTGATACATCACATTAATAAAAGAATGGATAAAAACCACATGATAATTTGAACAGATGCAGAAAAAGGACTTGGCAAAGTACAACATTCATTCATGCTAAAAACTCAACAAAGTAGGTTTAGAGGAAACATACCTCAACATAATAAAGGCCATATATGAAAAACCCACAGCTAATATCATAGTCAATGGTAAAAAATGGGGAGCTTTTTCCATAACATCAGGAACAAGACAAGGATGTTCACTCTTACTTTTATTCAACATGGTACTGGAAGCCCTCACTGCAGCAATCAGACAACAAAAAGAAATAAAAGGCATCCAAATTAGTAAAGAAGAAGTAAAACTTTTACTATGTACAGATGACATGATACTATACATAGAAAACCCTAAAAACTCCCCGAGAAAACTACTAGAACTGATAAATGAATTGAGGAAAATCACAGGGTACAAAATTAATTTACATAAACCTATTGCATTTCTATATATTCATAATGAAGGAGCAGAAAGAGAAATTAAGAAAACAATCCCATTTACAATTGCATCAAAAATAATAAAATACCTAGAAACAAACTTAACCAAGGAGGTTAAAGACCTGTATGCTGAAAACTATAAAAACTGATGAAAAAAATTGAAGATGACACAAACAAATGAAAAAATATTCCATGCTCATGAATTGGAAGAAACAATATTCTTACAATGTCTATACTACCCAAAGTAATCTACAGATTTAATGTAATTCCTATCAAAATACAAAGCAATTTTCACAGAACTAGAACAAATGATCCTAAAATTTGTATGTAACCACAGAAGACACCAAATGGTCAAAGCAATCTTGAGAAGAAAGAACAAAGCTGGAGGTATCACAATCCCAAATTTCAAGATATACTACAAAGGTACAAGAATGAAAGCATTATGGTACTGGCACTAAAATAGACACATAGGTCAATAAAATAGAAGAGAAAGCCCAGAAATAAACCTATGCTTATATGGTTAATTAATCTATGACAAAGGAGGCAAGAATATACAATGGGAAAAAGACAAACTTCTCAACAAACGGTGTTGGGATAACCGAACACCTACATACAAAAGAATGAAACTGGACCACTTTCTTACACAATACACAAAAATAAACTCAAAATGGATTAAAGACCTAAATGTGAGACATGAAACCATAAAACTCTTAGAAAAAAACCATAGGCAGTATTCTCTTTGATATCAGTCATAGAAACATTTTTCTAGATATGTCTCTTCAGGCAAGGGAAACAAAAGCAAAAATAAACTACTAGGACTATACCAAAATAAAAAGCTTCCACACAGTGAAGAAAACCAACAAAACAAAAAAGCAACCTACTAAATGAGAGAAGATATTTGCAAATGATATATCCCATAAAGGGTTAATATCCAAAATATATGAAGAACTTATACAGGGGCACCTAGGTGGTGCAGTCAGTTAAGCATCTGACTCTTGGCTTCCACTGAGGTCATAATCTCAGGATCATGAGATCAAGCCCTGCATTGGGCTCTGTACTGAGCACAGAGTCTGCTTCAGATTCTCTCTCCTTCTGTCCCTCCCGCTTGTGCTCTCTCTCTAAAATAAGTAAGTCTAAAAAAAAAAAAACAAAAAAACTTAACACCAAAAAACCCCAAAATAATCCAACTTAAAAATGGGGAGGGGACCTGAATAGACATTTTTACAAAGAAGACATACAGATGGTCAATAGACACATGAAAAGATGTTCAACAACACTAATCATCAAAAGAAATGCAATGCAAATCAAAACCACAATGAAGTATCACCTCACAACTGTCAGAATGGCTAGAATATAAACAAGAAACAACAAGCGTTGATGAGGATGTGGAGAAAAAGGAACTCTCGTGCACTGCGGTAGAAAAACAAATTAGTGCAGCCCCCATGGAAAACAGTATGGAGGTTTCTCAAAATACTAAAAATAG
>NW_027795337.1:0-285 GCF_054177405.1 Leptonychotes weddellii | reverse complement strand
TGTCCTGTAAGTCAGGACTCCAGTGGCAGAGCTCTGCTGAGCTCTGAGGAGGTCTTTTCCAGCAAATTTTCTTTCCCACTTGAAGCTGAATGTCCCTTGGTATCCTGGGGGTCATGGGGACATGGATGGATGCACACAGGGGGACTGGAGCTGTTATCTGTAGGTGCATTCGGAGCTCTGCATTTATCTTTCTGCACCAGTAAAAAGATGAGCAAGGGGAACATGACCTTGACCTCTGATTTTCTTTCATTGTCAACAAAGTGACCCTCGGCCTGGGTGAGAAAT
>NW_027795336.1:0-285 GCF_054177405.1 Leptonychotes weddellii | reverse complement strand
AGACCCTTACAAGCTTTTATTCCCCTATAATTTATCAATGTTCTGGATCTGTATCCCCTTTTCCCCTGCCATTTTGCAGAATGGATGCTGCGTCAGCAGGCCTGAAAACCACATTAATCTCATTAATGGGTGGGTGCCCTTGGGTGGGTGATCAGGTGCATAGATCAACAACAGTCGTATTTTGAAAGGAATCTTTTCTGAGCAGTAGATCCTCAATGGTGGTTTACAGTATTCAATAAACCATGTTGTAGACAGATGTGTTGTCATCCAGGCTGTGTTGTTCCA
>NW_027795335.1:0-285 GCF_054177405.1 Leptonychotes weddellii | reverse complement strand
AATGTGATAATTTCTAAAGAAAGGGTGCATGTTTAGTATCTTGCATGTTTTCTTCACCTGTGTTGTTTTTTGGTGTGTTTTCACCTCTGGTATTTAAGATTAAAATAAAAAATGTTTCTTTCCATTCTTCTCCTCTCCCATCTCCTCTCTGCCCCCCCTTTTCCCTCCACCCCGTTCTTCTCTTTTCTCCTCTGCCAACAAGAAATACTAATGATAGTTGACCATACAAAGTCCTCTAAATAGACCTGTCATCTCTACTCCTCCAGGTCAGGTCATGGTGATGGG
>NW_027795334.1:0-285 GCF_054177405.1 Leptonychotes weddellii | reverse complement strand
GGGGCACCTGGGTGGCTCAGTTGATTAAGCATCTGCCTTTGGCTCTCAGGTCATGGTCCTGGGGTCCTGGGATCGAGTCCTGTGTTGGGCTCCCTGCTTGGTGGGAAGCCTGCTTCTCCCTCTCCCGCTCCCCCTGCTTGTGTCTCTCGCTGTGTCTCTCTCTGTCAAATAAATAAAATCATTAAAAAAAAAAAAAAAAGACTCAGGACCCCAAGATCATGACCTGAGCCGAAAGTAAATACTTAACCAACTGAGCCACCTAGAAGTCCCAGTAAGATTTATTTT
>NW_027795333.1:0-285 GCF_054177405.1 Leptonychotes weddellii | reverse complement strand
AGGTGAGAGTCATGGGAAACAGGACCAGGGAGGAGTGTGGGGAGATAGGGGAGTGGTGTCAAGGACCTTTGTCAGCATGATGGAAAGCAAGAATAAAAAATTCCATCTCAGAAAAATAAGGGAGCCTCTTCAAGTTCTGTTTGTAGGGGAGCTGATAGTGACCGCCAGCCCCCACAAGAGGCTGCAGTGATCCCAACTCACCAGTATCCGCACATTTTTTGTAGCACCCCTCCATACCATCCCACTTTGTGTGAGCAACAGAATACAGCAGATGGATGCACACCA
>NW_027795332.1:0-285 GCF_054177405.1 Leptonychotes weddellii | reverse complement strand
TCACATTGGATCATTTTAGGGAGAATGCAAGTCTTTATAAAATGGAACCTGTTTATTGTCAAGGAGTCCAAAGGTACATGAACTATTGGGTTAATATTTATATCTTAAAAGTACATGTCTTCTCCTCAATTTCCATTTGTGTGGGAGCCCACCACCAATTCAACTTAAGAAAAAGATGATCTATTGTCTAATAATTTTTAAAAAATTTTTTGTTATGTTAATCCCCATACATTACATCATTAGTTTTAGATGTAGTGTTCCATGATTCATTGTTTGTGCATAACA
>NW_027795331.1:0-285 GCF_054177405.1 Leptonychotes weddellii | reverse complement strand
GTGCCCTCCTTAATACCCGTCACTGGGCTAACCCATCCCCCCAGCCCCCTCCCCTCTAAAACCCTCAGTTTGTTTCTCAGAGTCCGTAGTCTCTCATGGTTCATCTCTCCCTCCGATTTCACCCCCTTCATTTTTCCCTTCCTTCTCCTAATGTTGCGTCTATAGCTCAAGCTCTGTCATAGGAATAGTTCCTGGGAGTTGCTCTTGCTTTATGGTTCATGGCACACCTGGATTCTCATGATCTTATTAAATCCACAAAGATCATGATATTCTATGAACCATGGA
>NW_027795330.1:0-285 GCF_054177405.1 Leptonychotes weddellii | reverse complement strand
AAGAAAAAAAAGCAAATGAGCAAAGGGAGAAAGAGAAAGAAAAAAAGGGACAGAGAGAGGGGGTGGCAAATCAAGACTCTTGACTATAGAGAACACACTGATGGTTACCGGAGGGGAGGTGGGGGGGGGATGAGTTAAATAAGGGATGGTGAATGCACTTGTGATGAGCACTGGGTGTTGTATGGAATTGTTGAATCACTATATTGTACACATGAAACTAATATTACACCGTATGTTAACTAACTGGAACTAAAATAAAAACTTAAAAAGCCAAATAACAAAAAA
>NW_027795329.1:0-285 GCF_054177405.1 Leptonychotes weddellii | reverse complement strand
AATTTTCCACCCATCCAATTTTCCATTCACAAAATTGTCCCATTTTAACTGTCTAGAACATTCAAATGCAATCAAAGAACGTTGTCTCTTAAGTAAATTCAGAAAATGTGTTTGGACCTCTATGAACTTTCTACGTTTAAGGGAAATTTTAAAAAGTCAGATTCTTCTGAAAAAAGAGGAAGGGGACTGAGAGAAAGGGATCTAATCTGATATTAAATGAAAGATAAAGATGAGAGGGGCTTGCAAGGAATAGAGCTATTTTAATATATTTATTACCTTAAAATC
>NW_027795328.1:0-285 GCF_054177405.1 Leptonychotes weddellii | reverse complement strand
CGGAGCTCCGGAACTGGGTCCTAAGGCAGAGGGAAGAAAAAGCGAAATCTGGTTGGGGGCAGACAATTTGTTACACTCCTTAACATACAGAATAAAACAGAAGATGGAGATGTTCTGCAAGACATAACAAGGAATCAGACAGGGACATTCCCTGCATAATTTCAGGGAGCAGATAAAAAAAAGAAGAAAGAAAGAAAGAGAAAGAAAGAAAGAAAGAAAGGAAGGAAGGAAGAAAAGAAAGAAAGAAGGGAAGGAAGGAAGGAAGGAAGGAAGAAAGAAAGAAAG
>NW_027795327.1:0-285 GCF_054177405.1 Leptonychotes weddellii | reverse complement strand
TTTCTTTTTCCATTTCAAAAGAGATTATATCCCTTACTACATGCATGCCCTCACCCTTGTTTCTTTCCAGCTTTTGCAGAACTATTCCTTTTTAGTCTAATTTTTCTTCATCTGTCTCTTTCCTTTCTTTTTCTCTTGCTCTTGCTTTAAACTTTCTCACTTTCTCCAAAAGCCCCTTTACTGATTTCACACATGCCTGTTTTTTCTAGTTTGGGAAACAAATAAACCAAATCATCAAATGAATGTGATGAGCATCTTAATATTACTCCATTTTTTTTTCCCACT
>NW_027795326.1:0-285 GCF_054177405.1 Leptonychotes weddellii | reverse complement strand
CAGACTCCACACTGGGCCCAGAGGGCAACCTGGGGCTCCATCTCACGATCCTGTGATCTTGACCTCAGTCCACAAGAGTCAGCCAACTAACCAACTGAGCCACCCAGGGTCTCTGACTTTATAATACTTTATTTTAATTCTATTTAGTTAACATAAAGTTTTCTTAGTTTCAGGTGTACAATAGAGTGATTTGACAGTTCTATACCTCACCCCTTGCTCATCAGGACAGATGCGCTCCTTAATCCCCAACCCCTCTTTAACCCTTCCCCTCACCCACTTTCCACT
>NW_027795325.1:0-285 GCF_054177405.1 Leptonychotes weddellii | reverse complement strand
TCTGCTGTACTACTCCTCAGACTCCGATAAGCACCAGGGCTCCGGGGTCCCCAGCCGCTTCTCTGGCTTCAAAGATGCCTTGGCCAATGCAGGGCTTCTGCGCATCTCTGGGCTGCAGGCTGAGACCGAGGCGGACTATCACTCGGCTGCAGCTCAGGGCGGTGGGAGCAGGTATCGCTCCTCACAGCGTCTCAGATATGGAGGAAGTGAGTCTAAAACCTCTGGACCCATGGATCTTGTTTCTGAGCCTCTTTTCAGTAAGAAACTTACCTGGAGAGACATAGT
>NW_027795324.1:0-285 GCF_054177405.1 Leptonychotes weddellii | reverse complement strand
GAGTCCCGCATCGGGCTCCCTGCTCAGCGGGGAGTCTGCTTCTCCCTCTGACCCTCCTCCCTCTCATGCTCTCTGTCTCTCATTCTCTCTCTCTCTCAAATAAATAAATAAAATCTTTAAAAAAAAAAAATCTAAGAATGTTTCCAAGTAAATTCTTCCATGAATTTGCTTCAGTGCATAGACATGAGGTCTGCATTTAGCGTTATCAGTCATGACCTCACAGAAGTTGTGCAACATTTTCTCATTCACTCACATTCTTGGAGTAAAGATTCTTCGCAGTAAATG
>NW_027795323.1:0-285 GCF_054177405.1 Leptonychotes weddellii | reverse complement strand
ATTCGTTGGCGGGGACCCGCGGCGCCGTGCTCACTCCCGCGCTGCCCTCCTGCAGGTTCTGGACGTGTCACGACGAGCGCTTCCTGTACATGCTGATGGAGTTCGTGCCGGGCGGCGAGCTGTTCAGCTACCTGCGTAACCGGGGCCGCTTCTCCAGCACCACGGGGCTGTTCTACTCCGCGGAGATCGTCTGCGCCATCGAGTACCTGCACTCCAAGGAGATCGTCTACAGGGACTTGAAGCCGGAAAACATACTGCTGGACCGGGAGGGTCACATCAAGCTCA
>NW_027795322.1:0-285 GCF_054177405.1 Leptonychotes weddellii | reverse complement strand
AGGTACCATGCGTACTGCCCTGCCCCCCAGAACTCCCCCTCTGTTCAGCATATTGCCTGACATTCCACCATTAATGGCATTGTTCTTGGGAAGGATGGTGCTGGAGGCCCCTGCTGAAGCATGTCTCAATTTAGTTCCTAAATGAGCAGTGTCTGGGGGCAGGCTTGATGTGGGCCCAGGAGGACACAGTGGGGAAATGGATGGGCCAGTGGGGAAATGGAAGGCTCTGAAGCTCAAGCCAGAGACCCTCCTCACTGTGAGCCCTCTGTTACATGGGAACATCTG
>NW_027795321.1:0-285 GCF_054177405.1 Leptonychotes weddellii | reverse complement strand
GTTTTGCAATTGGGAGGAAACGCTTGCCCGGAAGGCCCCACTGGGAGGTCCAGTGACCATCCTCCTGGAAGGTCTGGGCCAGGGCGCGCACTGCCTTCCCTGACACATACCGCGGAGGGTGAGGAGGAGGTGAGGTGGCCTGGAGTGGATGCACTCCCTCAGCCCCACAGCCTGGAGAACTCAGCCGTCGTTGGCTTCCTGCGTGGAAGCGTGCACGCACGGCCCCCTCTTCCTCTCCCAGGGTGTCCACCTCGGGGCCCTGCTGTCTCAGTGCTGCGTGAGAGT
>NW_027795320.1:0-285 GCF_054177405.1 Leptonychotes weddellii | reverse complement strand
CCCGATGTGGGACTCGATCCCGGGACTCCAGGATCATGACCTGAGCCGAAGGCAGTCGCTTAACCAACTGAGCCACCCAGGCGCCCTAACTGACTCTTTATCTACCACAGGAGTTGAATTTTTTCCCAGTCTACCATTTGTCTGTTGAATTTATAATATACAGTTTCTTCTGTGAAATACAAGCAAGTTGTTTTGAATTCTGTATCTTTTGCCATGTAAAATTAAAATAGCATTATCTTTCAAACAAGTATGTTTATTCTCTTCTAACTGCTGATTCATCATCTT
>NW_027795319.1:0-285 GCF_054177405.1 Leptonychotes weddellii | reverse complement strand
ACTCAATCACTGTTCTTAGATTGCGAAAGACACCATTGTGCATATAAGGCGGCGTGACCGCGATATTGCGAAGCGTTGGGTTTTTGAACATACCCCTAAACTCTGGCGTATTACTATTAGTATTATCCATTAGACCATTATCTATAAAGTCTGGAGACATACCCGGTAAAGCTAGAAGAGCAGGGTTTCGAGGCACACCAATATTGCGGAAACGATAATTACTAAAAGGTTCACGCGTCGCGCCCGCCGTTTTCATCATGTGGCAAGTACGGCAGGTCACTTCTG
>NW_027795318.1:0-285 GCF_054177405.1 Leptonychotes weddellii | reverse complement strand
TTTGAGGACATGTCAACAGAAACTTCCAAAACTGAAAAACAAAGAGAAAAAAGACTGAAACAAAAAACCAGAACCAAAAGTCCAAGAACTGTGGGACAGATACAAAATTTGCAACGTGTGTAAAAGAAATACCAGAAGAAGAGAGAAAGAAAAAAATATATTTGAAGCACTGATGACACTAACTAAAAGAAAGCGGGGGCGGGGGGCGAAGCAAGATGGCGGAGGAGTAGGAGACCTGGATTTCGTCTCCTCTCAGGAATTCAGCTGGATAGGGATCAAACCATT
>NW_027795317.1:0-3167 GCF_054177405.1 Leptonychotes weddellii | reverse complement strand
AGACCTTATCTCTAAGGAACAATTTAGTGAGGGGGCTCAAACCCAAGGCCCAAACCCTGACACAAGGTACAAGGTACTAGATGCCTGGGAAAGAGCCAGAACATAGAACAGAGACCACCTCTGGCCTGGGAGGTGGCCTCCAGGTGGACCCAGAGCTGGGCCTCGAAGCACGGGGAGAATGTGGACACAGGCAAGGACAGGTCACATTCTGGGCTAATGGGCTTTCTCCTGCCGAGTAAAGGCTTTGGGCTCCCAGGAAGCCACACTTCTTTGTGGATGCTGCTCCCCAGCTGGAACCAGAAACCCCTGGCCTACCCAGAGTCACTCCTGGGCCTCATCTGACCCACCACACACGGGGACCAGTAGTTCAGGTCGCGTGGAGGGAGGGATGTTAAGGAGAAGATGCGCCAGGCTAGGGAGTTTAGTGAACGTGGGCAAGAGGGAGCCACAGAACAGTGAGGTGAGCTGAGCTGGGAAGGAGTAAGAGGACAGTGCAGTACAGGATGGGTCGGGGGAGAGGTGAGTCCAGGCATTGTGAGGAACACTGTGTGTCCTTGGCTTTGGGCCAAAAGGAGGGAAAAGAAGGGGTAAAAGTCAAGTCCGGCTTTGGTCTTTTGTCCCCTATTTAACCCTGAGTCTCATGCTTCTTTCCAGTATGCATAAGGAAGACATGGAGGAGGAGGGCACTCACACTGGCATCATTGGCCGCTTCCTAGGGCTACAGTCCCATGACCACCATCCCCCCAGGACAAACTCAAAGACCAAACTACTGTGGTCCAAGAAAGAAGGCCTTCTCCATGAGGGCCAGCCCACGAAACTTGGGGGTGCCAGGCAGAACTCTAGGGACCAAGAAGACAGCAAGGCCTGGAAGATTAAGGAGGAGGATGCTTTCGAGACTGCTGCACTGTACGGGAGGTCAGGCTACCACAGTGCCCCACAGACACCCCTCAGCCACACACCTATGATCTTCCCACCTGGACAGTCAGCACCCTCAAGCCTTCGCAGAGTCTCGGGCATAGATGGCGCTGTCAAAGACCAAAGCCTACAGCCTGTGACTCCAGGGACAAAGACCAGTTTTGAATTGCTCTCAGATAGTATCTGGTCCTCAGCAGAGGACCCAGAATCGGGTCACACAAAGAGGAAAACTGTTGAGTTTAACCTGACGGGCACGTCGGAGACCCCTGAACATCATCTTGGAGAATCACATTTGGACCAGTCAACTAACCTACACAGTGTACTCAAAGGTCACGAGGATCCCTATTGGGCCTTGGAAAACAGGTCTGTCTTCTACCTTAACCTGGGTCACTTCACCTGCCCCCCCTCCCATATGGGTGGGAAATACCACCACCTTCCCTTGCTGTGATTCTACCCTTCTTCCACCTTCCTGGGAGCCCATTTTCCTATGGTCCCATCACTGCCAGAGCATGCTGGACTTACATCCAGCATTGGCTTGGGGCACACACCTGGCCACCTCAGCAAAGGACCACTGATTCACGCTCTTTTCCCAGTGTAATGCACGCTCCATTTCACCGGAGCCTGACATCATCACTAGGAAGAGCTCCCTGGGTCCCAGGTGAAGGAAGGTGAGGTTGCACTGACAGGAACTGCCACACTTTTTAAGTGGTCACATTATTCCTGGACCCAGCTCACTTTGAGTAGCAGATGCAAAACCATGAGGCAGAGCTAGGGGCTCTGGGCTGTACCCCAAGAACTCCACTCACTGCCCAGGCAAAGCTCAGAGAGAGTGTATGAACACTCCCCCATAACTTCTCAGCAATCCTGAAGTACTTCTGGAAAGCGTTAGACTCCTGGGAACTGGCAGATGGTTAAGGTGAGGGCATCCAGGTCCCTTGGGGTATCTCACTGCTTTGGGGTACTCAAAGACTTTTTTTTTTTTAAAGATTTTTATTTATTTATTTGAGAGAGAGAGAATGAGAGAAAGCACGAGATGGGGGAGGGTCAGAGGGAGAAGCAGACTCCCTGCCGAGCAGGGAGCCCGATGCGGGACTCGATCCAGGGACTCCGGGATCATGACCCGAGCCGAAGGCAGTCGCTCAACCAACCGAGCCACCCAGGCGCCCTCATCAAAGACTTCTTAACATAAATGTGCTCTTCATGCCTCCTTTGGGTCAATCCACAGGGGTCACAAAACCATTTCCCTACATTCTGGATTTCACCCAGTTAAATCAACCCTACCTCCCCCCCTCCCCCATCATGTGAGAACTCAACTTCCTGTTTTCTAGATTCTCAGTCCCTTCTGTGGTCAAAAAGTTTTGTTTTAGATCTAGACAGAAACTTCTACAAATCACTGCAGTTTGTCCGGGAAAGGACATTAATGTAGTTGTTAGCAAGGAGAGATGGCTCTTCAGTCTCCTGACACCACTCACTGATTTTAGGGGTCCTAACCTTTGCCCTAACTCCAACTATTTTAGTATTGAAATGAAGATTATCTTCCATACTCACATTGAAAACTTTCTCCAATTCTCTCTAGGGACGAAGCACATTCTTAGCCTGTTTCCCAAGGGGGGGAACACTTCACCGGCCTGGTCCTACCTGCATGTACACCAGCAGGACACTGATCCAGTCTGTCACGCAGCTGTCCACACTGAAGAATGTGTTCGTAGGACAGCTTTAAATGGTTAGCTTATTGGGTAAGATGATCCATGGTTTCAGGGCTACTTAAGCCTTTAAATGCCTTTTGTACATAAAAATTATATGAGAAGCTGGAATGAACCACTGGAAACCTGTAATTCAAAACATCCAGTTCAGAATCAGAAGTCTTTAAGTCCTGTCTGAATTCAACACACCCAGCCTTGATATCTTTTCCAAACTAAGGACTTTTTAATAAATACAAATCCTCCTAGGCATTTCATTTTGATTACTGTGGTTCAACTATAGCACTTGAACAGATTGCAAAGATGACCCAGATACATTTCTAGCCCATCCCACAAACTCAAAAGACAACAGCTGGGTACCAAATTACTTTATTTGAAGAATGGTACAAATGAAAGAAGTTAAGTAGATGTTTTGGTACAACTTATAGAAAAGGTAAAGGTAACCCCAACATGCATGCACTGCCTTGGTGACGAGGGTAGTCACCCTTGTGGCTATGGGAAGACAGCCTAAGGCTTAGCTCTCACTATCACTGTTGCCCAAGGTGTGCTTGT
>NW_027795316.1:0-285 GCF_054177405.1 Leptonychotes weddellii | reverse complement strand
AATCTCAGATCTGTACCTCTGAAACAAATAATGCAATATATGTTAAGAAGAAGAAGGTATTTAAAGAGTAGGCTTTGGAATCCCCGCTAGCGAACCAGTGAACAGAATGGTAGTTCTCGAGAGCAGAGCACTTCATTATATCTTATTTGCACCTACTGTTAGGTTTAGCCAAGTGCTGTGTTATTGGTTTGACTAAGAATATGGGTTTGGGGCTCCTGGGTGGCTCAGCCAGTTGAGCATCGGACTCTTGATTTTGGCTTGGGTCATGATCTTGGGGTCATGGGA
>NW_027795315.1:0-285 GCF_054177405.1 Leptonychotes weddellii | reverse complement strand
CTGTTCCCTCTGGGGTTTCTGTTCGCTTCTGCCCCACGTCTGGGCACAGTAAGAAAACCCAGAAACTCCTTGCTGTGCTCCTCGAGTCTCGACCCCTAATGGGTCTGCCTTCTCTCCACTTTTCAGATCCTTCTTGTGTTTGTTTTGTATCTAATGTCCGGGGTTTTAAACCAGACCTCACCTGTTATTTTTTTTTTTTTTTAAAGATTTTATTTATTTATTTGAGACAGAGAGAATGAGAGAGAGAGAGCACATGAGAGGGGGGAGGGTCAGAGGGAGAAGCAG
>NW_027795314.1:0-285 GCF_054177405.1 Leptonychotes weddellii | reverse complement strand
TATTGAGGAGGGCACATTCTGCATGGAGCACTGGGTGTTATGCACAAACAATGAATCATGGAACACTTCATCTAGAACTAATGATGTAATGTATGGGGATTAACATAAGAATAAAATAAACAAAATGTCTATACTACTCAAAGCAATCTACAGATTTAATGCAATCTCTATCAAAATACAACAGCATATTTCATAGAACTAGAACAAACAATCCTAAAATTTGTATGGAATCACAAAAGATACTAAATAGCCAAAGCAATCTTGAAAAAGAAAAGCAAAACTGGA
>NW_027795313.1:0-285 GCF_054177405.1 Leptonychotes weddellii | reverse complement strand
GTTGTTATAATTTAGAGCTTCCAGAATATTAGTATTAGAGAGTCTACTGTATTCCTCCTAGGCAAGATGACAGAGCATAGGGAAAAATTGCAATATATAGGGGTTTATTTGCTTTCTTTTTGCAATATTGCATTGTTTTGTTTTGTTTTTAAGAATTTGTGTATTTCTAATAATGCAAGATATGTTAAGAAAAAAAAAAGAAGAAGAAGAAGGTAGCGGGAGGGGAGGAATGAAGCGGGGGAAATCGGAGGGGTGGACGAACCATGAGAGAAGATGGACTCTGAA
>NW_027795312.1:0-285 GCF_054177405.1 Leptonychotes weddellii | reverse complement strand
ACGTCCCTCAGCAGAGCAGACTTTTAAAAGTTCCGATTTTGTGCTCCGTGGCTCTATCACTTGCCAGAAGCGGCCGACGGAAGCCTCTCCCCCGCCGTCTATCCTCCCGAATATCGCCTCGGATTCACTTCTCCGCACGTCCTACCTTCCAGAAAGTGGTCGCTTTTCTGATGAGAGAGTTGTTGCTCTTCTTTTCTTCAATCTCCTGTTGAGTTTGTAGGTGTTCAGAATGGTTTGATCCCTATCCAGCTGAATTCCTGAGAGGAGATGAAATCCAGGTCTCCT
>NW_027795311.1:0-285 GCF_054177405.1 Leptonychotes weddellii | reverse complement strand
GGGCGCCTGGGTGGCTCAGTCGGTTAAGCGACTGCCTTCAGCTCAGGCCATGATCCTGGAGTCCCGGGATCGAGTCCCGCATCGGACTCCCTGCTCGGCAGGGAGTCTGTTTCTCCCTCTGACCCTCCCCCCTCTCATGTGCTCTCTCTCATTCTCTCTCTCTCAAATAAATAAATAAAATCTTTAAAAAAAAAAAAAAAGAAACACTCTTCGAAGACAGTTGGCACAGGCCCTTCTCCCCTTCTCCTTCCTTCTGCACACGGCATGCAGAAGCGGGCACTCAGC
>NW_027795310.1:0-285 GCF_054177405.1 Leptonychotes weddellii | reverse complement strand
CTTTTGTTTGTTGGGAGATTTTTGATTACTGCTTCAATTTCCTTAGTGGTTATGGGTCTGTTCATAAAATGTAATTTTAAATGTTTTATAATACCCCACTCACTCAGTACAAAAGGAAGTAACGTTGATGGAGTACATACTGTGTCAGACACTATGCAAAATAATCAACTTGTCTCGTTTTATCCCCATAGTAGTTCTATATGATAAGTGTTACTATGTCCATTTCATAGATGAAAAAATTGAGGCTTAGCTTAGTTTATTTCAGTTTGGTAAATGTTAATTGAG
>NW_027795309.1:0-285 GCF_054177405.1 Leptonychotes weddellii | reverse complement strand
AGCACTGGGTGTTATGCACAAACAATGAATCATGGAACACTTCATCTAGAACTAATGATGTAATGTATGGGGATTAACATAAGAATAAAAAAAAAAAGAATTTGGGGGCAGGGAGACACAATGTAGCCCATCACAGGTTGCTGACCTACTTTTTGTCAGAATATGATGCAATGATTATGATTCTGTGTATGTGTTAAAAACTAATACAATGTACCGTAGAATGGCTCTCATCTCTCCCCATGCCAAAGCAATGCAAAGAACTCAGAGATGCTCCTTTCACGCGAT
>NW_027795308.1:0-285 GCF_054177405.1 Leptonychotes weddellii | reverse complement strand
GAAACCTACATCCCACACTGGGGTGGAGGCAGAGCAAGGACAGCCACATCTCCCAGGCCCCTTGGGGAGCAGCCACAGAGAACAGACATCTGCTAAGCGCCTGACACCCACTTTAGCCTCACCTGCCCTTCCTTCACTTGTTTGTTCCTTCACTGTCTTGGGAGGCCACAGAGAACCTGAGAACAGGCCAAGGGCACAGGTGAGGTCAGGCCAACCTGGGTTCAAATGCCAACTCTGCCCTTCCCTCACTTAGGGATCCGGGCAAGCCCCTGGCCCTCCCCAGGC
>NW_027795307.1:0-285 GCF_054177405.1 Leptonychotes weddellii | reverse complement strand
GGGGGCCGGTCGTGCCGGTGAGGGGGCCTGGGGGGCCGGTCGTGCCGGTGAGGGGGTCTGGGGGACCGGTCCACAGCCTATGGAACTTGTGTGCTCCTTTCTAGCTGGCTGTCCCTACAGGGTGTGTGTGTGTGTGTGTGTTGCATTCAGTTGTCACACTTGGGTGTTTAATGCACACACCTCTGTGCCCACGTCGCACGGCCCTTCGGAGAGGGGCAATCTGGACACTCCCTAAGCTCCCAGGTGGATGCACAAACTGTGACATTTTCAGGAAACCATGAGCCG
>NW_027795306.1:0-3168 GCF_054177405.1 Leptonychotes weddellii | reverse complement strand
AAAAAAAAAAAATATGGTTTCCTCACAGACTTTGATCACATAATGCAGTAAATATATATCCCTCCATTTGATCTAAAACATCACACAAATTCAAAATGCTTTTCAACCTTGGATCATATAATATTGTCAACTTAGGACAAGATTTGCTAAGTCTACAACATAATGCTGCAGAGCACACTTGCTTAACTTTGCCCAGCACGTTACAGTTTATCAAGGATTTTTAATAGTCATTACCTCACTTTTTTTTTTAATTTTTTATTTTTTCAAACATTTTTTTTTATTCTTATGTTAATCCCCATACATTACATCATTAGTTTTAGATGAAGTGTTCCATGATTCATTGTTTGTGCATAACACCCAGTGCTCCATGCAGAATGTGCCCTCCTCGATACCCACCACCAGGCTAACCCATCCTCCCACCCCCCTCCCCTCTAGAACCCTCAGTTTGTTTTTCAGAGTCCATCGTCTCTCATCATTACCTCACTTTTAAGTAGAATGTGTTTAACCTCAAACTTTTTTAGGACTGTGATTATAATTTTTTCATATCTGGGTCATTTAATGCATAACAAATGATATTTTGACTTTATTTTAGCAGATTATCATCTCCATTCTGCAAATATCTCTCGATTTCTTCATGAAGTATCCCTTATGCAAATATACCCTCTTTATTTTTGGACTTAGTGCCCTTCGAATTTTGTGGCTGCCTGTTGTCCAAAATTCTGAATGCCTTTCTTTTCAGTACTGAGGTATTATGCAAAGAAGAAAAGTATTGCATGGGACATCAAGCTCAGAATACTAATAGGAGGTTCTGAATTGAGATTTCTATAGACAGCAGTGCATCTTTTTATTTTTTAAATCAGATTATTTTCATGGAAGTAAATAAATTCCATCCTAGCTAATGCACTTTAATATATCAGACAAATAAAAGGTGAATGGCCTAACTAGTTAAAATTTTGAAGATCTTTTTGCTGTGAAATCAAATTTCCCTATTTCATCCTCTGCTGGCTTTCTGTATGTTTATTTTAGACAAGTAACCATATTTGAAAGCTTCAGATTTCTCATATATAAGGGCAAATACAAAGCACGTTTGGTTGGGAACTTCAAAAAAGCCTTTCTTAAACTGTAGCATGAGAATCACACGCATTCTTATAAGACAACACTTAAAATAAATGGGGGTGGGGAAGCACCTGGTTTTTCAGAAGGGTCTGCGCTGTTATTGACATGCAGCATGGCTTCCATGATTGGCATTAACCGTGTGATATTTTCAAAGTAATTCATTTGCAGTGCCTGTTCTAGCAACCTGGAACAAAACAGAAGAGAAGAAGAAGCTGAACTAAGCATATCCATAATTATTTGAGAAGGGGTTTCCCCAAGGAAACAGGCAATGAAGATACTTACCAATCCATATTTAAATTCATTTTGCTTGGATCCCCAGTAAGCAAATCCCTCAGTTTTTTAGATATAATATTGTCATGGTACAGTAAGTTGGTTGCTATTTCGGTGCCAAGCTCTGCTGCTTCGAGGAGCTGCACATGAAATGCACTTTCTTCACATAGGTCCCTAAAGTTCACGTCAGAGAGCTGGCACATTCTCTCTATTGAACTGAAAGTTTCAGATTCACAAAGAAGTTCGGTCAAGTTTCGAAGTTGAGAGAGCTTTCCAGAAAGGGGAAGGAGTGGGAAATAGATTAGTTATATTATTATAAATATTTGGTAGTTGATAATAAGTAACCAAAATTGATTTACTTCAAAAAAACACTGTGCATATGTTTTTAGTTAGTTGGCATTTGGCAAGTTTTACCTCAAAGCATTATTTTCTGTCACTTGAGTTTACTGCTTTCTTAAGAATTTTATAAAACTTTTGGAACTATTAGACCTGTATTTCCCAACTGGACTCAGATCTTGTAGATTCAAAGGTTAAAAAAAATGTGGTTTAGTTTTATCTCATTTAAATCACAAATACTTCAACTAATTTATATTTTAGTATGTTTTAAGTCATGTGGAAAGGCAGAGAGCAAAGCAGTTTTGGAAAAAAAAAAGTCTTTCTTCCTCGTATGCATTAGGATGACTACTGTAAGTAAAAGAGAAAGAAGGAAAGAAAACGTTAGTGTTGGGAAGGATGTGGAGAAACTGGAACCCTTGTGCACTGCTGGTGGGGATGGAAAATGATGCAACCACTGTGGAAAACACTATGGAGTTTCCTCAGTAATAAAAACAGAATTACTGGTATGATTCAGCAATCCCACTTCTGTGTATATACCCAAAAGTATTGAAAGTTGGGTTTCAAACAAATATTTGTGCACCCAGGTCCATAGCAACATTATTCACAATAACCGAGAGGCAGACACAACCCAAGTGTCCACTGACAGATGAATGGATAAACACAATGTAGTATATAGATACACAATGGAATATTATTCAGTCTTAAAAAGGAAAGAAATTCTGACACATGCTACAACACGGATGAACCTTGAGGACCTTGTGACGTGTGAAATAAGCCAGTCACAAAAATACAAATACTGGATGATTTCATTTAAATGAGGAATGTAGAGTAGTCAAATTCATAGTGATAGAAAGTAGAATTGTGGTCGCCAGGGGTTAGGGGGAGAGGGGAAGAGGTGTTATTTTAATAGGTACAGGGATTCAGTTTTGAATTATTAAGAGAGTTCTGGAGATTGGTTGCACAACAATGTGGATGCATTTAACAAGACTGAACTGTACAGTTAAAAATGCTTCAGGTGGTAAATTTTATATTACGTGTATTTTACCACAATTAAAAAATTCATTGACAAGAAAAAAGCTTTTTTAAAATGCAGCATGTGAATCACATGCATTTTAATAAGACTGCATTTAAAATATGAATGGGAATACACTTGGATTTTCAGAAGTGTCTGCACTGTTTTGGACATTATCTTCTACTCTCTTATCTATTGAGGGAAACTGGGTGCCTTTGTTCTCTGGAAGTGCTTAAAAGTTCTGTTGTGCTTGGAAGCTACCCTGGAGCTATTCCTTTTAAGAAGTCAAATAATTTGCAATGACGTGGATGGAACTGGAGGGTGTTATGCTGAGTGAAATAAGTCAATCAGAGAAAGACATGTATCATATGACCTCACTGATATGAGGAATTCTTCATCTCAGGAAACAAACTGAGGGTTGCTGGAGTGGGGGG
>NW_027795305.1:0-285 GCF_054177405.1 Leptonychotes weddellii | reverse complement strand
TTCTAAGTATGTTATTTGGGTCATCCTACTTGTTTAGACTTGCTTGTTTTCTGTAACCTGTCATGGACCAAGGACCATGAAATACATTTCTTTTAAAAGGTTTTTTTTTTGTTGTTTTTGGTTTTGGGTTTTTTTTACCTATTTCTTCACTTATCTCCTGTAGTGTTTTTTTTTTCAAATTATTTTTTATGCTAAATCATTGGTTTTCAAACTTTGCTACTCATTGGAATAACCTAGAGAGCTTTCAAAAATCTGATGCCCAGATCATACTCCATACCAATTAAA
>NW_027795304.1:0-285 GCF_054177405.1 Leptonychotes weddellii | reverse complement strand
GTGTATATATGCAACACCAATAAAAAATGTGTTTTTTAAGTTCTGAAATTTTTTCTATGCTCCTGTGTGCTATATTTATTTTGATTATATTTGCTGAAATGTGATTTATGTCTGTGAATCTAATAATGAAGACTTTGAACTTGTACTTTTCTATGTTTTTCATACTGTTTTCTAGTAATTATTTCATAGTATTTTAATTAATTTATTTATTTATTTTTATTCTTATGTTAATCCCCATACATTACATCATTAGTTTTAGATGAAGTGTTCCATGATTCATTGTTT
>NW_027795303.1:0-285 GCF_054177405.1 Leptonychotes weddellii | reverse complement strand
TCCGTTGGCATGGAAGATGGATCTCCATCCCTTCATTTTCAGTCTGGATGTATCTTTAGGTTCAAAATGAGTCTCTTGTAGACAGCATATGGATGGGTCCTGTCTTTTTATCCAATCTGCAACCCTGTGCTGTTTTATGGGAGCATTTAGGCTCTTCACGTTGAGAGTGATTACTGAAAGATATGAATTTTTTGTCATCATGTTGTCTGTGAATACCTTGTTTCTATAGATTGTCTCTGTAAATTTCTGTTGTATATCACTCTTGGGGTCTTTCTCCTTTTATAG
>NW_027795302.1:0-285 GCF_054177405.1 Leptonychotes weddellii | reverse complement strand
ACGTAAACACGAATAAAACCGGCCCTTGACTTGTCGACCTAAGACAGACAACCTGCAGAATTTGTACAGAATTTATCGTATCCCCTAGATCTCATTACTGCTGAGGTGAATGAGCTAGACGATTACATCGGTTTGCTATTCCTGTGGTACCAAGTCGCCTAAACATAGCGCCTTAAAAGAACACACATGTTTTATCTTAAAGTTCTGAGGGTGCAGAGTCCCAACAAGGCTCTCACTGGACTAAAATCCAATGTCCACAGGGCCACCTTCCCTTCTGGAGGCTCT
>NW_027795301.1:0-285 GCF_054177405.1 Leptonychotes weddellii | reverse complement strand
CACTGGATTAGTAAATAGATAGTAAATTTAGAAATAAATGAATATTTTATGGAATAGGACCAATGTTAAATAATTACATCATAAAAACATACCTTTAATATTTTTCTTAAGAGATCCAAAACTGAAATGCAGTAGGTCTCTGGGCTGCCATGATCTTTGATGTTCTGAAGTCCAAGATTTTTTTTTTTTTTATATATATATTTTTTATTCTTATGTTAATCCCCATACATTACATCATTAGTTCCAGATGAAGTGTTCCACGATTCATTGTTCGCGCACAACACC
>NW_027795300.1:0-285 GCF_054177405.1 Leptonychotes weddellii | reverse complement strand
GCACCATGAGCACCGACTGGTCCCCCACTGCCGCCGAGCAGCTCTGCTACCAGAACGTGAGCGGATCCTGCCTGAAAGCTCCCTGCTCGCCTGGCTCCCCGCTGATGCTCTACACACTGGCTCTGGGGCTGTGCTGGCTGTGTTAGGAAACCTCCTGGTGTGATTTCCATCCTGTATTTCAACAGCTGCCCTCTCCCACCAGTGTTCTCCTGGCCTGTCTGGCCGGTGCTGACTTCCTGGTGGGGGTGACCGTCATGCCCTTCAGCATGGTCAGGTCCGTGGAGA
>NW_027795299.1:0-285 GCF_054177405.1 Leptonychotes weddellii | reverse complement strand
TTCTAAGTATGTTATTTGGGTCATCCTACTTGTTTAGACTTGCTTGTTTTCTGTAACCTGTCATGGACCAAGGACCATGAAATACGTTTCTTTTAAAAGGTTTTTTTTTTGTTGTTTTTGGTTTTGGGTTTTTTTTACCTATTTCTTCACTTATCTCCTGTAGTGTTTTTTTTTTCAAATTATTTTTTATGCTAAATCATTGGTTTTCAAACTTTGCTACTCATTGGAATAACCTAGAGAGCTTTCAAAAATCTGATGCCCAGATCATACTCCATACCAATTAAA
>NW_027795298.1:0-285 GCF_054177405.1 Leptonychotes weddellii | reverse complement strand
CAGAAAGGTGTAGTTGAGAAGTATCGAGGTAGATGTGGGTGCAGTGTAAGCCCATCAGCCAGCTCAGAACCGGTAAGTAGAAATTTCTCGTGGTCTGGAGTGCCAGGCTCCTGACTGGTCTGCCTGTTCGCCCTCATCCCCTGCAGGTCATTTCCAAAACATTTATTGAGCACCCACCTAGCAAGGTGCAGGGGGTGGCCCTGGCAGGAGAAAGACCCAGAAAGCACGTGGGGATGTAGAGCAGCTATGAAGAGGTCGGTCCAGCTGTGGTCAGAGAAGACTCCC
>NW_027795297.1:0-285 GCF_054177405.1 Leptonychotes weddellii | reverse complement strand
CCAATATGACCGGGGTCCTTATAAGTAGAGACGAGACATACTGAGAGAAAGACATGGTAGAGGCAGACACTGGAGGGATGTGTCTATAAGCCCAAGAACACCCAAGGAGTGTTGGCAACACCAGAAGCTAAGAGAAAGTCCTGACGCTTTTTCCCTGATACCAACCAGTTGTCCTACAATTCGATTCCATTCTGACACTCACCATCCAGGGTTAGCACAGACCCCACGCATTAAGGCCAAAGTACTTCCCAGGACTGCCCCTACCTCAGAGGCCAGTCAGAAGTT
>NW_027795296.1:0-285 GCF_054177405.1 Leptonychotes weddellii | reverse complement strand
GAAGCCTGAGACAGAACGTTCTGGGAGGTTTCCTTGTTTGTAAAGGAAGTTGAAACCCTCCCTTCTCTGGTCCAAGCTGGGGGCCGTGGGTTCTGCAGGGACAGCTCTGCTCTGGGGAGTGTACTTTTGGCCCCTGTGGTCTGGTGTCCCAGCAGCAGGTGGGGGGTGGGGGGTCTAGACCATGCGGGGAGGGGAGGCCCGCAGGGCTCCAAGCCGGACAGCGCCCCGAGTGACCCATATCCTTAAAGCGATTCTGTAGCAAAGGAGCTGGAGGAGTGCACACAG
>NW_027795295.1:0-3168 GCF_054177405.1 Leptonychotes weddellii | reverse complement strand
AGAAGATAGCAGGAGGGGATGAATGAAGGGGGGGACAATCTGAGGGGTAGACGAACAATGAGAGATGATGGACTCTGAAAAACAAACTGAGGGTTCTAGAGGGGAGGGGGGTGGGAGGATGGGTTAGCCTGGTGATAGGTACTAAAGAGGGCATGTTCTGCATGGAGCACTGGGTGTTATGCACAAACAATGAATCATGGAACATTACATCAAAAACGAGTGGTGTAATGTATGGGGATTAACATAACAATAAAAAATTTTTAAAAAAAGTCTACAGAGGAGAACATCTGGCTACAAGTGCTCAGTCCCAATTTTTCTTTGAACTGGAATCCAGGTAGTGACTCCGCAGATCTTGGGCAGCACGTATTATTTATCCCACAACCTCGAAGAGCACAGTGGGATGGAAAGTGCACTGGCTACAAGGGGTTGATTTTCATCTTGGATCCACAACCTATCTTCTGTGTGAGCTTATATTACTTGACTTCTCAGTCTGAGCCCTGGTTTCTACTTGGGTAAAATAAGACTATTAATTACCTGCTACGAAACAGGGTTGATCTAGGCTAAGTCTTAACTGAGAGAACATCCTTGATAAAATCTGAAAATGCCCTGAAAAGCCTTTGTATACAGTCAGGCTTTGAACAAATGGAAGGGATTATTATAATCACCACTGTGTATTTGATTTTAAATGGTTGCCCACTTAAAACGCTTGGAGATTTAAATAGAGCCAACTTTAAACCAGTGTCTTTTGAATGGTGATTCAAAATACACTAAATTCTCTGTGCACACAGCTTTGTCACAGGGTATGATTATTAACTTTTAGTTCAATATTCATTAGCACATGCCTTTAGATTAACTTCTGTCAGTCCCACATCTCACTAGGGCCATATAACTGATGATGATATTGGCTTTCAGTTTGGCAAAATATTAAAGAATAAGACTGACTTAATAAGGATCTCAGTGTTGATTCTTTCCTTTTGTGGACGCCAGAAAGAAGTCTGCAGCAGGAACAATTAGTCCCCATCTCCCTTTTCTTGTAATTTTGGTGCCTCTAAACTCTAAATACCCCAAGTTGTCACAGGCCATCAAAAATGACCTTGGTAATGGGACTCACAGGAAGATACTCCTCAAACAAATGGAAGGATTTTGAAGAAGGCTATTCCTTAGGAGGAAAATAATCATAGTGATTAAATCAAGAATGCTGGAATAGTAGGCACCACAGTGGGAAGACAGTGTACATATAACATCAAGACATTCTAGAAGCCTATGAATGAAACCTATGAGGCTGACGCTGCTCTCTTCAACAACTGACCAGAAAATATTACCAAATTTTTAAAGCCTCTGTAGTTAACATATTGCCTCAGAGGTGAAAAATAGTGTTAATTACCATTCCTTGTTTATAAACATGCACTTAAGGAAAAGCACTGGATATATACCAAAGACCTCCAAGACTATAGTTTCCATTTGTTAATGTACTGAGGAAAAAAAGTCAGCTTTCCATTATCTAATGAAATTGTTAATTCAAGTTGTTTTTCCAGTAAGATTAGTGATGATTAACTTTATTTAATATGAATGTGGCAGAATAGACTGAAATGTGAATAATGAACGAACTGTTTAGAAATAGTAAATAACAGGGGAGGGCGGAGCAAGATGGTGGAGGAGTAGGAGACCTGGATTTCGTCTCCTCTCAGGAATTCAGCTGGATAGGGATCAAACCATTCTGAACACCTACAAACTCAACAGGAGATCGAAGAAAAGAATAGCAACACTCTCTCATCAGAAAAGCGACCACTTTCTGGAAGGTAGGACGTGCGGAGAAGTGAATCCGAGGTGATATTTGGGAGGATAGATGGCAGGGGAGGGGCCTCCATCGACCGCTTCTGGCAAGTGATAGAACCATGGAGCACAAAATCAGAACTTTTAAAAGTCTGCTCCACTGAGGGACATCACTCTGGTGAATAAGCAGGGGGTGGAACATTCCGGGACAGTGTGGTCTCAGGACCCTCAGGGTCACAGAAAGACCGGGGGCACCTGAGTGTGGCAGAGCTCCCAGGTAACGGAGCAGGGAAGCCGGCTGCAGAGGCAGAGCCCAGGCGCAGGCTCTCAGCTCGGGGTTGCCATAAACCGTGATCCGCGGCAGTCGGGCCACTGCTCCTCCAGCAGGGACCCAGCAAGCGGCAGATTCGGGGAGACTCACCTTCCTTCTCCGGGAGGAGTGGTGCGGGAGTGCACCGCAGGGATCTGCTGGGTTTGGAGACTCCACCCGGCTCGGGTGCCAGAGACAGAAACGCGCAGTCACAGGCCGGGTGAGGACGAAGTACGGTCGGAGACCGGGGAGACGAGAGTGACTGACGGCTTTTCTCTGGGGGCTCACCGAGGAGCGGGGCTCCGAGTTCTCAGCTACTCCGGGGCGGAGATTGGGAGGCTGCCATTTTCACTCTCCACCTCCAAAGCTGTACGGAAAGCTCGCAGGGAACAAAAACTCTGGAGAGCAACCCGAGCAGATTACTTAGCCCGGACCGGGCAAGGGCGGGGCACTTCCGCCTCCGGCAAAGACATTTGGGAACCATGGCAACAGGCCCCTCCCCCAGAAGATCAGCAAGAACAGCCCGCCAAGACCAAGTTTACTGATCAATGAGAACGGCAGAACTCCAGCGCCTGGGGAATACTGCACATAGAATTTATGGCTTTTTTACCATAATTCTTTAGTCTTTCAAAGTTAAGGTTTTTTTTTTTAACTGTCTTTTTTTCTTTTTTGAATTTTTCTTTTTCCCTTTTTCAACCAACATCTTATCAATCCCTTTTTTAAAAAACATTTTTATTTTTCATTTCTAGAGTCATATTCTATCCCTTCATAGTAGTTACCCTTATTTTTGGTATATATATATATAAGTTGTTCTCTCTTTAAAATTTTGAGATAGTTTCTTCTAACAGATCAAAATATACCCTAAATCTCTAGTATATGATATTTTCTACTCCCCTGCCTGATCACATTCTCTCCCTTTTTTTTCTTTTTTCTTTTTTTAAATCCTCTTCTTTCTTTTTTCAAACAACTTCTCATCAATTCATTTTATAAAATTTTTTATAATTTCCATCTTTACAGTCGTATTCCTACCTTCATCATATCAACCCTTATTTTTGTACATATATAAGTTTTTCTTTCTTTAAAAT
>NW_027795294.1:0-285 GCF_054177405.1 Leptonychotes weddellii | reverse complement strand
AGGGGCACCTGGGTGGCTCAGATGGTTAAGCGTCTACCTTCGGCTCAGGTCATGATCTCAGGGTCCTGGGATCGAGTCCTGCATCAGGCTCCCTGCTCAGCAGGGAGTCTGCTCCTCTCTCCCTCTGCCCCTCCCCCGGCTCTGCTCTCTCTTGCTCACTCTCTCTCTCTCAAATAAATAAATAAAATCTTAAAAAAAAAACAAGAATGCTGGGGCAACCCTCTCGGTCCCCTCCCTCCTTGGGAGCTTTGTACCATCACTTTGCTATCACTCAACAAACCTTGC
>NW_027795293.1:0-285 GCF_054177405.1 Leptonychotes weddellii | reverse complement strand
TGGGTGGTTCAGTTGGTTAAGTGTCTGACTTCAGCTCTGGTCATGGTCTCAGGATCCTGGGATCGAGCCTTGCATTGTGCTCTGTGCACAACAGGGAGAACAGAGAGTCTGCTTGTCCCTCTCCCTTTACCCATCCCCCTGCTCATGCTCTCTCTCTCTCTTAAATAGATAAATAAAATCTTTAAAAAAAAAAAAAAAAATCCAGAACAGGCAAATTATCCATAAAGACAGAAAGTAGATTTGTGGTCACCCAGGGCTGAGCTGGCGGGGGCGGGGGGGGGGGGG
>NW_027795292.1:0-285 GCF_054177405.1 Leptonychotes weddellii | reverse complement strand
GTTCTTCTTAGGCCTGGGAGAAAAAGTTTCCCACCCATATGAGGAATTCCCTCTATAACAATCCAACTTCTTTTTTTTTTTTTTTTAAGATTTTATTTATTTATTTGAGACAGAGAGAATGAGAGACAGAGAGCATGAGAGGGAGGAGGGTCAGAGGGAGAAGCAGACTCCCTGCCGAGCAGGGAGCCCGATGCGGGACCCGATCCCGGGACTCCAGGATCATGACCTGAGCCGAAGGCAGTCGCTTAACCAACTGAGCCACCCAGGCGCCCTATAACAATCCAA
>NW_027795291.1:0-285 GCF_054177405.1 Leptonychotes weddellii | reverse complement strand
CAAAAGCTGTCAAAGATCTGGGGACGTGGGTTAAAAAGAAGGACGTGCACTCTCATTGATTTGCATGTGATTTTAAGTTATCACTCTGCCAGAGGAAACTGCATCGTGCAGCAGGAACCGTGCATCACGGTGGTGGTTAGAAGTTTATGGAAGGGGGCGCCTGGGCGGCTCAGTCGGTTGGGCGACTGCCTTCGACTCAGGTCATGATCCTGGAGACCCGGGATCGAGTCCCGCATCGGGCTCCCTGCTCGGCGGGGGGTCTGCTCCTCCCTCTGACCCTCCCCC
>NW_027795290.1:0-285 GCF_054177405.1 Leptonychotes weddellii | reverse complement strand
ACGTAAACACGAATAAAACCGGCCCTTGACTTGTCGACCTAAGACAGACAACCTGCAGAATTTGTACAGAATTTATCGTATCCCCCAGATCTCATTACTGCTGAGGTGAATGAGCTAGACGATTACATCGGTTTGCTATTCCTGTGGTACCAAGTCGCCTAAACATAGCGCCTTAAAAGAACACACATGTTTTATCTTAAAGTTCTGAGGGTGCAGAGTCCCAACAAGGCTCTCACTGGACTAAAATCCAATGTCCACAGGGCCACCTTCCCTTCTGGAGGCTCT
>NW_027795289.1:0-285 GCF_054177405.1 Leptonychotes weddellii | reverse complement strand
TCCTCCTCTTTCGTTGGAGACGCCGCCACCGCCTCAGGAACACGGCTCTCCGCTCGCCCTGCCCCCCCTTCCCGGTTCCTCCTTCACCCCCCCCTCCCCACTAGCAGCCGCAGCCGCCTCTCCCCACGGGCGCGGCCCCGCCGCCACCCCGACGCGCGGCCCCGTGCTGTGGCTCCGCCCCAGGCGCTAGGACGCCCGATCCGCCCCCTCCCAACTCGCCTCTGGACCACTCCCCCCAAGCCCGCCCCGCTGGTCCCAGCCCCTCTCCGAGTGGCTGGAAGGCTC
>NW_027795288.1:0-285 GCF_054177405.1 Leptonychotes weddellii | reverse complement strand
CTGGGCGCCTGGGTGGCTCAGTTGGTTAAGCGACTGCCTTCGGCTCAGGTCATGATCCTGGAGTCCCGGGATCGAGTCCCGCATCGGGCTCCCTGCTCGGCAGGGAGTCTGCTTCTCCCTCTGACCCTCCTCCCTCTCATGCTCTCTGTCTCTCATTCTCTCTCTCGCAAATAAATAAAATCTTAAAAAAAAAAAAAAATTTAAAAGAAATACTTCCTTATCCACAGGCAGGGATTTCAGGGAAGAAACGCACTTTCTTATAGAAATGCCTCATCCCCCCGCCCT
>NW_027795287.1:0-285 GCF_054177405.1 Leptonychotes weddellii | reverse complement strand
GAAGCCTGAGACAGAACGTTCTGGGAGGTTTCCTTGTTTGTAAAGGAAGTTAAAACCCTCCCTTCTCTGGTCCAAGCTGGGGGCCATGGGTTCTGCAGGGACAGCTCTGCTCTGGGGAGTGTACTTTTGGCCCCTGTGGTCTGGTGTCCCAGCAGCAGGTGGGGGGTGGGGGGTCTAGACCATGCGGGGAGGGGAGGCCCGCAGGGCTCCAAGCCGGACAGCGCCCCGAGTGACCCATATCCTTAAAGCGATTCTGTAGCAAAGGAGCTGGAGGAGTGCACACAG
>NW_027795286.1:0-285 GCF_054177405.1 Leptonychotes weddellii | reverse complement strand
CCAGAGTAAATACTTTCATAGACAGAAGACTGATTTATATGTACATTTCAACAGGAATTAACAAAACACCTAACTCTCCTTTGCATTTCCCACCAAAATAAAAGGACATTAAAAATATGTAGTTAAACAAATTCTTTAATAAGTATATTTGCTACAAATTTAAACTGTTCCTAATGGCAGAAACTTTTTCAGTGCTAAAGTAAGATACTTGACATGATGAGAAACCTTGGAGTATATCATGTTGAGTATAAACAGAACACTGTGGTAGCTGCTGCTTCATTTAGA
>NW_027795285.1:0-285 GCF_054177405.1 Leptonychotes weddellii | reverse complement strand
AGGGGCACCTGGGTGGCTCAGATGGTTAAGCGTCTACCTTCGTCTCAGGTCATGATCCCAGGGTCCTGGGATCGAGTCCTGCATCGGGCTCCCTGCTCAGCAGGGAGTCTGCTCCTCTCTCCCTCTGCCCCTCCCCCGGCTCTGCTCTCTCTTGCTCACTCTCTCTCTCTCAAATAAATAAATAAAATCTTAAAAAAAAAACAAGAATGCTGGGGCAACCCTCTCGGTCCCCTCCCTCCTTGGGAGCTTTGTACCATCACTTTGCTATCACTCAACAAACCTTGC
>NW_027795284.1:0-3168 GCF_054177405.1 Leptonychotes weddellii | reverse complement strand
CTAGAGGTGAGGGGGGTGGGAGGATGGGTTAGCCTGGTGATGGGTATTAAAGAGGGCACATTCTGCATGGAGCACTGGGTGTTGTGCACAAACAATGAATCATGGAACACTACATCAAAATCTAATGTTGTAATGTATGGTGATTAACATAACAATAAAAAAATTTTTAAAAAGTCTGTGATATACTTGTTTGATATCATTGCTTAAGGTTGGTTCTGTATATTTCTTCTACAGATTTAAATGTTCAGAGAAGAAAGAGTTCTTGCTATTTAAAAATTAAAATCAAGCCTTGGAAAGAGATCAGTTTTTAAAACCCCTGATGGTTTTCCAAAGCAGTTAAGAGGTATTTAAGCAACTGATGCAGTTTTTTTTTTTTAATCCATATATAAGATTAACAGTAAGTCATAAGTAAAGTACACAGAAGCAGCTGGAGATGTAGCTTGGGGTGTAATAAAAGAGAATTGTAGAAAATATGGGCTCAGAGTCTCATACCTTCATCTCTTTGTTTTATTTTCTTGAAAGATTAAAGAAAAATAGTCAGGAAAGAGTTATCTTTTCTAGGGAAATTAGCAAGTTACTAAAAATGAACATTAGTTGACGTTTTAGGCAATAATGAGTATTAATAATTAGGCCACTATGCTTTCTATTTGAATAAAGACTTATATTTTAAAAGAACAAATCCTTTTATTAAGTAATTATTGCCACATTCCTGTTCACTCAAATGCCTGATTGGGAAAACAGAGCCTACCTTTGAAAGACAAGACACGTTTCATGGCCTTCATTGGCATTGCCATTGTAACACATAAGAAGTGACATGAAAGGCTTGCAAACTCTAGTCCATAAACTCCAACCATCGTCCCTGCAATTCTTAAAGAATTGATCTGATTTAGATAGAATTTTCCATTTATCAAAAAGTATATGCATTTTCATGCCCAGCCACTAACTAAAATTCAGAAATTACTGTATTAAAAGATAAATAAGAAATGACCCTAAAAAATGTATAAATTGTATGAGAATAAGGATGTTCTTTTATTTATATTTCCAGTGTGTCTAATATAATGCCTTGAATTTAGTAGGAGATTAGTATATCTTTATTGGTTGATTTACTTACTTTCTTCCCATATTTCTAAGTTGTATTTGATCATTTTAACATTAGAAACCAACTTCTGAATTTATTCCCCATGCGAAGTCAATGAGTTGCATTGAATGCAATGTCTTTTGGGAATTGGGTTTGTCTCAAAGCATAGAAATTATAGGAAAAAAAAAGATAAAAAAAATAAAGGTGAAGAGTTTTGCTAATAAATACAAAAATAAAATCTTGCGTGCATCAAAATCACATCTATATATGCATATTGTGCACAATATATATAAAATAACAAAAAATAAGAAAATGTGAGTCAAAACCTGGGGAAATGATTTGTTGCTAAATCATGTTAAACGGAGTGTTTCAGAACCTTGCTACTTGGAGTGTGCAAAGGACCAGCGATATTAGCAGAACTTGGGAGCTTGTTAAAAATGCAGATGCTCAGGCTTCTTCTGTCACATAGAAAGCTTCATTGTAATAAAGTCCCCAGAGGATTCATTTGCACCTTAAAACTTGAGAAGCAGAACTTCAGAGAGCCGGTCTTTGACCTACTGCTACATAGCAGACCTGGCTGTACCTCTTCTCAGGCTTGGGGAGTTCAACCCAGCCTTGAATTCCATGAAATGCTCAGCATCCTTGCAACAAACCCATTTTTTTTTCTAAAGCTAACTTTTTACTTGTAACAAAGTTAGCAAATAGAAAATAGAATGTTTACTAATAAAAAATAATTAATTATGATATATGCTTTTGTTTTATATTAAATTTACCATAGGAATTATGTAAATAAACAATATTGAATGGCTTCGGCTGTAGCTTCTTTAGGCAAACACATTGTAGTAAGAGAAAGAGACACATCTCTGAATTTAAACACTTTTTTGTTTTGATTTGCCAATTAGCTTAGCTATATGCTTTTCAAATTATTTACTCACTTAGCCTTGGGTTCTCCAGTGGATAAAATGGCATAGTTTATGACAAAGACTTAAATAAATATTAAATTAAAAAAATATTTATATATACAAAAGGTCCCTAGCACCAATCATGAGACATGTAAGACATATAAGGGGATTTGTCTCATAAATTACTAATAGGAGCAAGTTAAATAAAGTACATAGACATAAACTAGTGTAAAATGTTATTAATAATAACAGACATGATTTATTGAATGCTTGCTATACGTAAGGCAATATTTAGAATTTTGGATGCATTAACATCTTTAATCCACAAAACCACCCAAGAGCTAGCTAGGGTCAATAAAACAATTGAGCCTCTTTTACAGATGCGGAAAAATGCAAGGTTAGTAGCTTGACTAAGGTCACACAAGTAACAGGTGATGGGATGTATTTAACTCTAGGATAGAGGATGATAACCTATAGCCTTTGGGCCAATCCTAGTCTGCCAAATGTTTTTATATGGGGAATTGTTTTTATATATTTAAATGGATGAGAAAAATTTAAAGAAAACAATTTTGTGACATGTGAAAATTACGTGAAATTTAAATTTTACTGTCCATAACTAAAGATTTATGGGAACATAGCCACACCATTTTACTTACATATTGTCTATGACTCAACAGCAGAGTTGAGTGGTTACAATGGTGATCTTAAGGACTGTCAAGTCTAAAATATTTACAGTCTGATCCTTTACAGAGAAAAGTATGCCAAACCGTGCTCTAGGCAGTCTGACTCTATGGAGTCAGCCAATGGAATTAATCCTTTACTGTCAATTGACTCACCAAATCCTAACACTAATTGTCCTTTTGAAATTCATGTTCCCAATTAATAACGGAAGAAGGAGGGGGAGGAGGATGAGAAGGGGAAGAGGGGAGGAGGGGAAGGGGGAGAAAGGGGAAGAAAAAGGAGAGAAAGGTTGCAAAGCATTTTTATGACAATTTCTACATGGCTGTTATATTTTCAGAGGGCCAGTCTTGGTAAGGAAGAGGAACACCCAAAATGCTCCTTTGGCAAGTCAGGTCAAGTCCCTACCCTGAGTGTAAGAGGCAGGGATTATTTGGCTTTACCAAGTGATAGAGTCTGTGGGAAGAGAAAGATGAGTGCTGTGGTGAGGGGGGTGAAGTGTGTGTGCAG
>NW_027795283.1:0-285 GCF_054177405.1 Leptonychotes weddellii | reverse complement strand
ACTCTCTGCTTAAGTTATTTCATCTCTGCCCATGACCTCAATTACCACCCACATGCTGACAACTTTTCAATTTTACCATCTGCCCGGAACACTCATTTGAGCTCTAGTTCTTCAAATCCACCTCTTCAGCATCTCCATTTGGGTGACCACAGGTCCCACAAACTCAGTATGTCCAACACTGAACTCATCAAGATGTACACGTCAGAAACCTAACGGTCATCCTTGACTCACCCTTCCTTTGCTCTGTCTCTCACCCCATCAGTAAGTTCTGTTGATTCTATAATT
>NW_027795282.1:0-285 GCF_054177405.1 Leptonychotes weddellii | reverse complement strand
CAGGCAAGTGCAAGAAAGAAAGGAGAGAAACATTATTTCTTGGGAAGGTGGGGGAAGTTGGGAGGGTTGTTTTGAAGGAAAGTCCGCTGGAGAAAAGCAGGGGTTCAGGTGATGGAGGGTTCTCACCTGCTGAGCTGCAGGGGTGGTGGGTTTCTTGGAGGAGGTGAAACCTACATCTTCCCCTCTGGGGCCTGTGACTGGTGAGTCTCTCCTGTGGGGGGTTCTAATGTTGGGTCTGTAACTGACAGTTGTTCCTGTAACCGACCCTGAGTGGCAGGCTCCCCC
>NW_027795281.1:0-285 GCF_054177405.1 Leptonychotes weddellii | reverse complement strand
GGGGGCCGGTCGTGCCGGTGAGGGGGCCTGGGGGGCCGGTCGTGTGGGTGAGGGGGCCTGGGGGACCGGTCCACAGCCTATGGAATTTGTGTGCTCCTTTCTAGCTGGCTGTCCCTACAGGGTGTGTGTGTGTGTGTGTGTTGCATTCAGTTGTCACACTTGGGTGTTTAATGCACACACCTCTGTGCCCACGTCGCACGGCCCTTCGGAGAGGGGCAATCTGGACACTCCCTAAGCTCCCAGGTGGATGCACAAACTGTGACATTTTCAGGAAACCATGAGCCG
>NW_027795280.1:0-285 GCF_054177405.1 Leptonychotes weddellii | reverse complement strand
AAGGAATGTTAAGTGCCTGGTAACCAGTCACAATAGAAAGCAAGGCACTTCCTCATTCTGGCTTTGTAAACTGAGCTTAACTGCTGAGCCAAGCACTTTTAGTTTTGTGACTTTTTAAAAATTTTTTATTGTTATGTTTTTTTTAAAATTCTTTTATTGTTATGTTAATCCCCATATATTACATCATTAGTTTTCGATGTAGTGTTCGATGTAGTGTTCCATGATTCATTGTTTGTGCATAACACCCAGTGCTCCATGCAGAACGTGCCCTCTTTAATACCCATC
>NW_027795279.1:0-285 GCF_054177405.1 Leptonychotes weddellii | reverse complement strand
ACTCAATCACTGTTCTTAGATTGCGAAAGACACCATTGTGCATATAAGGCGGCGTGACCGCGATATTGCGAAGCGTTGGGTTTTTAAACATACCCCTAAACTCTGGCGTATTACTATTAGTATTATCCATTAGACCATTATCTATAAAGTCTGGAGACATACCCGGTAAAGCTAGAAGAGCAGGGTTTCGAGGCACACCAATATTGCGGAAACGATAATTACTAAAAGGTTCACGCGTCGCGCCCGCCGTTTTCATCATGTGGCAAGTACGGCAGGTCACTTCTG
>NW_027795278.1:0-285 GCF_054177405.1 Leptonychotes weddellii | reverse complement strand
CGAGGCCCAGCCTCACCCCGCGGGCTGCAGGCGGGCGGACCGGGCTCCGTTTCGGGAGGGACACAGGGACCCAGAGTAAGGGTACAGCTCCCCGCTGAGCTTGTTCGGCTCCAGAGACCAGCCATGATCTCTCCCCATACCCGCAGCAAGAAGCCACCTGCGTTTTTAAGAGGCAGATGCCCCCCAAGAAACTGCAAACTGGGAAAACAGTCCTCATTCTGTGCAGTAGCTCTGTTCTAGAAAGTCTGCGTGGACACTGAGCTAGCAAATACCGAGCCCTCGCTC
>NW_027795277.1:0-285 GCF_054177405.1 Leptonychotes weddellii | reverse complement strand
ATGCATGATCAGATTTATTTTTCCAAGACTCAAGTCTGTGACAAGCACTGACTTCAGATTCTAGCCAATTAAAAATGTGATCAAACAAAGTAATTAAAGGGGTGCTGGGTGGCTCAGTTGTTTAAGCGACTGACTCTTGATTTCTGTTCAGGTCATGATCCCAGGGTTGTGAGATCACAAGATGGAGCTCCCCCTCCCCAATCAGGCTCTGTGCTGGGCGAGGAGCCTGCATAGGATTCTGCTTAGG
Organism: Leptonychotes weddellii; assembly: GCF_054177405.1. NCBI lineage: Eukaryota > Metazoa > Chordata > Mammalia > Carnivora > Phocidae > Leptonychotes > Leptonychotes weddellii. The sequence goes on along the minus strand of NW_027795277.1, from coordinate 38 downwards.
ATTCTCTCTCTCCCTCGACTTCTGCCCCTCCCCCCCCC
>NW_027795276.1:0-285 GCF_054177405.1 Leptonychotes weddellii | reverse complement strand
AAAAAGTAGGATTCAGTTTGTTATCCCCATATGCACATGTATATAGAAGACAAAACTAAGGAATTGCCCTACCATTTTAATAGTGTTCAACTCCCACATACCGAATTATGTAACTTTTTAAACTCACTTTTAATATTTTCTGGATTTTCTATATAGATTTTTTGTATATAGATCATATGTATTGGCTTCATAATGGATATATTAAAATTGAAATGCTATTCTATGGCTCTAAGAGTAGGGGGTCCTCTTTGATAGCACTGCAGATGGTATCTTTTTTTTTTTTTT
>NW_027795275.1:0-285 GCF_054177405.1 Leptonychotes weddellii | reverse complement strand
CCGATGCAGGGCTCGATCCCGGGACTCCAGGATCATGACCTGAGCCGAAGGCAGTCGCTTAATCAACTGAGCCACCCAGGCGCCCCGTCATAGTCAAATTTAAGAGAAGATTTTGAATCTTTCCCATTTTCTTTTGGGAACATAGAACTTATTAAAATATTTTATATCTCTCTCTATATGTCATTCATTAAAGTTCTATAGTTTGAGTTATTATAAATTTTGGGAGTTTTGTGTGTTTTCATTTTCACTTAGGGCTTATCAATTTCTTATTAGCATTCCCTAGAA
>NW_027795274.1:0-285 GCF_054177405.1 Leptonychotes weddellii | reverse complement strand
TCTGCCTCAGTCTTTGCCCTGCCTGGATGTCCCGCTTTTGGAGTCAACCATTGGTTCCTTAGCACAATTTATATAAAGCACTTAATACGGGTGGCTGTCATATAGTGGGTGCTCAACATAGTTTAGTTTATGCTTCACCCAAGAAGCTTACAAAATAATTCATTTAGAAAAATATGTATAATGTCAAAGCCCAGAGTTATTTTTCACTTCTGTGAACTGTTTCAAGATACAGATAATTCTAAAAACTTAGTGCCCAGACCCAGCAGTAGAGCTTCACATCTTGCT
>NW_027795273.1:0-3168 GCF_054177405.1 Leptonychotes weddellii | reverse complement strand
ATGGACTCTGAAAAACAAACTGAGGGTTCTAGAGGGGAGGGGGGTGGGAGGATGGGTTAGCCTGGTGGTGGGTATTGAGGAGGGCACATTCTGCATGGAGCACTGGGTGTTATGCACAAACAATGAATCATGGAACACTTCATCTAAAACTAATGATGTAATGTATGGGGATTAACATAAGAATAAAAAAAAAAAAAGACTCTCTCTCTCTCTCACCCCCCCACCCCTCCCTACCACGTTCTTTCTCTCTCTCTCTCTCCAATGAATATATCTTAAAAAAAAAAAAAAAAATCTAGATATATGTTTACAAGGGACCCACTTAAACTTAAGGATATAAAGAATTGGAAGTAAAAGAAAGGGAAAAGATATAGAAATTAACAGAAAGAAAGCTTGTGTAGCTATACTAATAGTAAAATAGACTTTATTTTTTTAAAATATTTATTTATTTGATAGAGAGATACACAATGAGAGAGGGAACACAAGCAGGGGGAGTGGGAGAGGGAGAAGCGAGCTTCCCGCTGAGCAGGGAGCCTGATGTGGGGCTCGATCCCAGGACCCTGGGATCATGACCTGAGCCGAAGGCAGATGCTTAACGACTGAGCCACCCAGGCACCCCTTAAAATAGATTTTATGATCCCTAATGTTTTCTGATATAATGAAAGGAGGAAAAATTCACTAGGAAGATGTAGCAGTTATAAACTTGTTTGCAATTAATATATAGCATCTTAATATATAAATCAAAAATCAACGGAATTACAGGGAAAAGTTAACAAATTGACTAACGTAGGACGGGCATTTTAACAAATGTCTCTCTGATTGGTAGGTTAGAAGAACAAAAAATTTAAGAGGATATAGAATAACAAAATTAACAAACTTAATTTAGTGGAAATAAATGAATTATCTATCCGACAATTAGAGAGTATATATTAATGCACTCATGGCACATTTACAAAAATGTACTAGGCCACAAAGCAATAACTGACCTGCTTTTAGTCTCTAGCAATGAGTTAGTTTGCATTTCCTAGAATTTTATGTGAATGGAATTACAGAGTACACACTTTTTCTTTTTCTTTCTCTTTTTTTTTCCTGGCTTTCCTTTCTTAGTATAATTATTTTGAGATTCATCCATATTGATGCATGTATCAGTAGTTCATTCTTTTATTGCCCTTTAGTATGCTATAATTTGTTTATTCATTCAACAGTTAATGGACATTGGATTTCTTCAGTTTTTGCTTTTTATAAGTAAAGCTGCTGTGAGGTTTTATATACAAAATTTTATGTGAACATATGCTCTCATTTCTATTGGATAGGAGTGGAATGCCTGAGCTGTATGGTAGAGGTATAAAGTGATTGTATCATTTTACTTACCCATGAGCAGTGTAGTCACTTTGTGGAGCTCTGCATCCTCACTGAATATTGTTATGTTCAGTCATTTTAATTTTAGCCATTCTAGCAGTGGTATCTCATTGTGGTTTGAATTTGCATTTCCCTGGTGACTAATGATGTGCATCTTATGTGCTTATTTCTAGATAATTTTTGGTGAAGCATCTATTTAAATCTTTGCCCATTTTTCACTGGGTTGTTTATTATTGAGTGATAGGACTTCATTATATGGTCTAAATACAAGTCATTGTTGGGCAAATTTCTTACAAAGGTTTTTTATTTTTTTTCTCAGTCTGTGGCTTGCTTTTTCATTTTTATGGCAAAGTCTTTTGATGATCAGAACTTTGAATTTTTTTTTTTTTTTAAGATTTTATTCATTAGAGAGAGAGAGTGCAAGCAGGGGGGAGAGGCAGAGGGAGAGGGGGAGGGAGAAGCAGACTCCCCGCCCAGCAGGGAGCCCCACATGGGGCTCAATCCCAGAATCCCGGGATCATGACCTGAGCTGAAGGCAGATGCTTAATCATCTGAGCCACCCAGGCACCCCTAGAACTTTTGAATTCTAATGAAATCCAGTTTATTAATTTTTTCTCTTAAAGTTTATGTGTTTTGTGCCCTTTAAGATATCTTTTCCATACCCAAGGTGTGAAGATTTTCTCCCAAGTCTTTCTGTAGAAGTTTTATAGTTTTAGCTTTCAAATTTAGTTCTGGGATTAATTTCTAGTTAAAGTTTATATTTTATGGGAGGTCAAGGTAAAGGCTTATTTTTTGCTATGGCTGTTCAGTTGTTACAGTACCATTTATTGTAAAAACTATTCCCTCTCTATTGAATTGCTTTTTTTTTTTTTTAAAGATTTTATTTATTTATTTGAGAGAGAGAGAGCACATGAGAGGGGGGAGGGTCAGAGGGAGAAGCAGACTCCCTGCTGAGCAGGGAGCCCGATGCGGGACTCGATCCCGGGACTCCAGGATCATGACCTGAGCCGAAGGCAGTCGCTTAACCAGCTGAGCCACCCAGGCGCCCCTCTATTGAATTGCTTTTGTACTTTGGTCAAAATTCCATTGACTACACACACCCACACATGCAAAATGTTGATTGCTATAGCTTCATAATAAGATTTGAAATCATGTAGTGCACACCCTTCAGCCTTGTCTCTCTTTTTTTTCCCCCAAAGCTTTGGCTGTCCTTTTCATTTCCATATAAATTTTAGTATGATTCTGTCAATTTCAACCACAAAGCCTGCTGGGATTTTGATTGGTGTTGAATTGATAGATCAGTTGATCAATTTGGGGGAATGGACATCTTAGTAATACTGAATCATCCACTCTGTGAACACAGACAAACATCCATCTCTCTAGGTCTTTTTATTTATTTTTAATTTAAAAAATTTTTTTAAAGATTTTATTTTTTTGACAGAGACACAGAGAGGGAACACAAGCAGGGGGAGTGAGAGAGGGAGAAGCAGGCTCCCCGCTGAGCAGGGAGCCTGATGTGGGGCTCGATCCTAGGACCCTGGGATCATGACCTGAGCCGAAGGCAGATGTTTAACAACTGAGCCACCCAGGAGCCCCTCTCTAGGTCTTTTTAATCGTTCTCAGTAATGTTTTCTAGTTTTCAGGTCTTACACATATTTTGTATTAACTATTTCATATTTTATGCTATTTTAAATGATATTTTTCACTTTCAATTTCTGGTTGTTTGTTGTTAGCATATAGAAATACAACTGAGTTATTACAAAGCTGTCATCATCAAGACAGTATGGTACTGGCACAAAAACAGGCACATAG
>NW_027795272.1:0-285 GCF_054177405.1 Leptonychotes weddellii | reverse complement strand
TTATAATGGCTGTGCCATAAAAGAGTCCAACCACACAGAGATGGGATGAACAGGTGGAGAAGGCTTTTCTTTGACCTTCCCCAGACTGGATTCTAAGGATGGCACAGAGGATGCACATATATGAGATTACAATTGAGGAGAGGGGTCCCACTAGCACAGAAATTGCTCCAGCCAATACCACAATCTCACTGATGTGTGTATCTACACAGGCAAGCTTGAGGACAGCTATAATTTCACAGAAAAAGTGGTTAACTTTCTGGGGTCCACAGAAGGGCAATGGTATGA
>NW_027795271.1:0-285 GCF_054177405.1 Leptonychotes weddellii | reverse complement strand
GGGGTCTTGCGTAGTCTGCGCTCTGCCTGTCATTTCAGCCTCAGAAGACTCGAGATGCGAGCTGCTCTCCCAGCAGACCGGGTTCCGACTCCTGAGCGAGGTGCCCTCCCATGGGGATGTTCTCATTTCTGCCCCGAGTGTGGCGGCCCCCCCATCACACATCCGGCACACACTTGACCCGCTAATTTCTCCTCAGTCTGTAGGAGCCTGCCCTTTCACGCGAGTCTAAACTTCGTTTCCCTCTTGTCTGCTCTCATAGTAAGCAGTTTGCTTCCTCCAGAGTAC
>NW_027795270.1:0-285 GCF_054177405.1 Leptonychotes weddellii | reverse complement strand
CGCAGTGGGTTGAGTGGCTGGCTGTTGGTTTCAGGTCATGATCTCGGGGTCATGGGATGGAGCCTCGGGAGTCTGCTTGAGGATTCTCTCTCTCTCTCCCTCTGCCCCTCCCCCCACTCGCACTCTCCCTCTCTCTCTCGAATAAATAAATTAAAGAATATGAAAACACTCAGCTCTGCACAAATCGGAATGGGCTCAGCTCGTTCCCCTAATGACAGTAGTTACTGGATAAAATCTGTTCCTACCGCTTTAACTAAGGTCTCACTTTATCTTGGACACTGGCAA
>NW_027795269.1:0-285 GCF_054177405.1 Leptonychotes weddellii | reverse complement strand
GGGAGCCTGCTTCTCTCTCTTCCTCTGTCCCTTCCCCCCTCCCCCTGTTCATGCTCTCTTTCTCAAGCAAATAAATAAAATCTTTCAAAAAAAAAAAATGGGCAGAGGATCTGAATAGACATTTTCCCAAAGACATAGAGATGGCAAAGAGACACATGAAAAGATGTTCAACATCACTAATCATCAGGGAAATGCAAATTAAAACCTTACACCTGTAAGAATGGCTAGTATCAAAAAGACAAGAAATAACAAGTATTGGAGAGGATGTAGAGAAATAGGAACCCT
>NW_027795268.1:0-285 GCF_054177405.1 Leptonychotes weddellii | reverse complement strand
TACATACATACATAAGTTTATTTATTTTCAAGTTATATATATTTTTTCCATGAAATCTTTCTCATTTGAAATGGAGCTCAGAAGCTTGCATGGCCCACACTTCCCGGCTGGAAGAGCTAGCACTCTCACCCTCATGAAAGATGGAGTATGTCGCCTCCTTTCTCACTCAAGCACTATTAAAAAAATACCACGGCATGGAGCACTTGGGTGGCTCAGTCAGTTAAGTGTCCAACTCTCGATTTCGGCTCAGGTCATGATCCCAGGGTCATGAGATTGAGCCCCACG
>NW_027795267.1:0-285 GCF_054177405.1 Leptonychotes weddellii | reverse complement strand
TCAATCCCATAAAATCCTTCTATGAGAAACCCACAGAGAATATCATTCTCAATGGGGAAAAGCTGAGAGTCTTTCCATTAGGATCAGGAACACGACAAGGATGTCTACTGTCGCCACTTGTTCAACATAGTACTAGAAGTCCTAGCAAAAGCAATTAGACAACAAAAAGAAATAAAATGTATTCAAATTGGCAAAGAAGGAGTCAAACTCTCTCTCTTCACACATAACATGATACTTGATGTGGAAAACCCAAAAGACTCCACCCCCAAATTACTAGAACTCATA
>NW_027795266.1:0-285 GCF_054177405.1 Leptonychotes weddellii | reverse complement strand
GTTTCTAGTTCCCTGAAGCTTTAAAGCAGCTCTCTAAGTTTCTCTTTAAATAAATAAAATAAACAACCAAGAGAATGTCCCAGGAGACCCTAACTTTATAACTGTGATTAGTTACTTCCATTCTGACGTTCTGTGATGGCAATAATAATCATTACCCTTCTTTTATGCCATAGTCCCAGGTGCCATTGTAAACCAAATCACTGAAGGTGAACACAAAATCTCATTAATTATCGGAGTTCATCCCATTGTAAGCACTTTAGTAGAGTGCTTACTCTACTACTCTAC
>NW_027795265.1:0-285 GCF_054177405.1 Leptonychotes weddellii | reverse complement strand
TGTCGATGGACATCTTGGCTCTTTCCACAGTTTGGCTATTGTGGACATTGCTGCTATAAACATCGGGGTGCACGTACCCCTTCGGGTCCCTACTTTTGTATCTTTGGGGTAAATACCCAGTAGGAGATGCACAGCTTTCTAATGTTAGCCTCAATTTCAGATAAAGAATTTGAGGCTCAGAGATGTACAGTCATGTGACTAGGGAGTGACAGCCCTGAGATTCAGGCCCAATGACACCCTGCCACTCTACAAAGCATGGTTATTTTAGCATTTTTAAAATATAGG
>NW_027795264.1:0-285 GCF_054177405.1 Leptonychotes weddellii | reverse complement strand
AAAAATGCTAAGGTTTCTCCCACATCAATGTATTTGCAACTTGGTTTTATTTATTTGAGAGAGAGCACGAGAGGGAAGAGGGAGACCCCCCTGCTGAGCAGGGAGCCCGATGTGGGACTCGATCCCTGGACTCCAGGATCATGACCTGAGCCAAAGGCAGTCGCTTAACCGACTGAGCCACCCAGGCGTCCTAGAATCTATCTCTTAATTTCAAGTCGTGGTAGACGTGGTTGCCCATGCAGAAAACATGACAGGAAACTGAAGACAGATTTTTTTTAGTGTGAA
>NW_027795263.1:0-285 GCF_054177405.1 Leptonychotes weddellii | reverse complement strand
TTATGAGAGTCCACTATGATGCATCCATCTGTCTTCCGCACAGGCCAAGAGGAGATCTAAATGGGGCTGTGGAAGGAATCCTCACCCCTGCAATTTTCAAGTCCTTGATGGTAGCACTAATCTCTGCAGTCCATCCTGAAAGGCACATTGCTTTTTTTTTTTTTAAGATTTTATTTATTTATTTGAAAGAGAGAGAGAGAGAGTGAAAGAGAGAGAGAATATGAGCGGGGCGGGTGCAGAGGCAGAAGGAGAAGCAGACTCCCCACTGAGCAGGGAGCCCTACGC
>NW_027795262.1:0-3169 GCF_054177405.1 Leptonychotes weddellii | reverse complement strand
GCCCCACATTTAGTCTTTCCCTCTTCCTTTCAACAGATGCTCTTACCTCCTTTCACCCAAATTTGAGCCAATCAGGTGTGAGCTCCTCAGCTTTTTGCCTTTAAAGCTGAATCTGTTTCCCTCTTCAGAGCATGTATGAGCCGGCCATTCTCATCCGGGGTAAACATTTAGAAATATAGCAAGAGAATTGGGATTCGAGAGATATAGGGGAATTTCTGCCACTTCCAACCCTAGCTAAAATCAGCTGGACAAACCAGGGAACATAAATTGTGGTTCCTTAGGGAAAAATAAAACAATAACATCAAAAACATAAAGATAGAGTACAAGAGCAAAGAAAACCTATGAGCATTTAGGTATATTTCACCCAACAAATTCCAATGTTGACATTTCTGTTTGGCATTCTGTTTGTAGTGCACAGTAATTTGTTCATATTGGTGCCTCAACAGATTTTGTAATGCTTATATGTGAATTTCATGTAAATTTAGTGGATGTATAACTTTTAAAATAATATTTAATATAACTTAAATTTTTTAAATACAAATTACATACTCTGATGAAAAATTTATGTAATATTTTGTGTGTGGTTTGATTTTTAAAATAATAGCAATTATTTAAAAATTGTTCTTTTTTTTTAAGGTTCATGTTCTGAGGCAAGCAGATAGGAGTAGTAGGAACAATCAAGAACTTTTCACTAGTAATAAACTCATGTATATTTAAGATAAATAAGGAGATGAGAATGAGGAAGTGTCAAGCAGGGATCTTATTTATACATTTTAATTACAAAATATAAATGAAGGAACATGTCAACCAAAATTTACTTGCTAGTTACAGGACATTAACGGAAGCCTCAAAGGTTTAAAGTTTTATAAAGTGGACACCTGGGTGGTTAAGTTGGTTAAGCGTCTGCCTTCGGCTCAGGTCATGATCCCAGGGTCCTGGGATGGAGTCCCGCATTGGGCTCCTTGCTGAGTGGGGAGTGCTTCTCCCTCTCCCTCTGCCCCTCCCCTCTGCTTTTGTGCTCTCTCTGACAAATAAATAAAATCTTTAAAAAAAGTAAAGTTTTATAAAGGTCCTATAATTTATATTTTTTATAGTTGGAACATAACACTGCAAAGGATGAAGTCATTCTGGTAGTATTCTGTCCTTTCTCCTTCCCAAAAAATCCAGATGGAAAAATGATCTGGAGAAATTTAGAAAACATGAAAGATGAAAAGGTGAATGTTTTAAAAATTATTGCAAGTTTTGAGAGAAAAAGTAAAACATTCAATAAGTTATTATCTATTCATGTAAAATAGAAGAATCAGAATGTCCTCCTAGTTCACAAATATTTTATTGAAAACGGAATTTATCATTTTAAGTCATGATATGTCTTTTCCTTCTTTGCATAAAGATAAGTATTAGAATATTAAAGGTAAAAATAAAGAAAGCTAAATGTAAAAAATTTTGTTTTATGAATCTTAAAATTCATAAAAGATTAGCTTAAGCGAATATGTACAAAATGAAGAAATTTCAAGGGAAATAAAGGCTGAAATGTAGGGCGTTATAAATGAGATAACTGTTTCTTCTGTTTGTTTTTATAAATTTTATTTACTTATTTGAGAGCATGTGGGCTCGTGTGCACAAGCGGGGGAGGGGCAGAGAGAGAGAGAGAGAATCTCAAGCTGACTCCACAATGTGTGCAGAGCCTGATGTGGGGCTCAGTTTCATGATGCTGAGATCATGACCTGGGCTGAAATCAAGAGTCCCGGCGCCCCTCTTCTGTTGCTACAGGGATATTAGGCAGTCTGTAATACTGTGGACAGGTGGCAGTCTTTTTAAGATAACCTTTGACATTTCAACAGCTGGTTTCATGAACTCTTTTTTAATCAGTGTAAAACAATAACAAAAGTCAAACAGCACAGAGAAATATAAAGGGAAAAGCAAAAGCACCCTTACCTACTTCCCTGATCTTTGGTCCCACTTCTGAGAGAGAAAAAGGTTTAATATTTATCTTTATATTTTTATACGATGTATTGGTGTGACCTCTATTTGTCAGGTTACAGTTTACAAGCTAACTCCTGTAACAAGCTCAAAATTTTAGTGTTTTCACATAATAAAATTTTAATTCTCACTCGCAGAATGGTTCAATGTGTGGTGTCTTTGGTTGGGTGGTACTCCTTGGCAGCTTTGTATTAAGTTGGAAACTTGGGAAGCCAGGCTCTTTTCATCTGGTATCTTTACTTGCACTGGTGGGGATATGAAAGCGCATCAGAGATCACAAGATCCCAGAACCCTGGGATCATGACCTGAGCTGAAGGCAGCCGCTTAACCGACTGAGCCACCCAGGTCCCCCCTCCCCGCCTTTTTTTAAAGATAAAAACAAAAACAAAGAAAAAAAAACTTTCCCTTTGGAAGAGAAGAATAAAACCTGAAATAATAATAAATTTGGCATTTTAGAGTGCTCTTTTCCTTCTTACATACTCACGGGACTGGGGGTGGTGGTTCTGAGAAAGGATTTGTTAACTCAACTGAGAGCCTAGGGCCAGCAGGGGTTTTATGTAGAACTTTGCTGGATCACCTTAGAGATTGATGATGTTTAACAGTTTATCTTTAAAAATTTTATACTTCGGTTGCTGATTGTCATATTTCATATTTAAATTTCAATCATTAAGCAGTCTTGAGGACCTGAAACTCAAATAGGATGTGGTGTTGATGCTGTTGGGATGAGGTAAGGGAAATGAAAACTTACGGAGCACTTTGGTGGCTCAGTTGGTTAAGCGTCTGCCTTTGGCTCAGGTCTTGATCCCAGCATCCTGGGATTGATCCCTGCGTTGGGCTCTCTGCTCAGCAGGGAGTCTGCTTCTCCTTCTGCCGGCCGCTCCCCCTGCTCCTGATCTTTCTCTCTCTCTCTCTGTCAAATAAATAAATAAAATCTTTAAAAAGAAATGAACACTTACAAAAATACTGTATTTTATTGAATCTAAAATTGGAATAGGTACCATAGTATCTGAGATTAGATGAAATGCAGTAATTTTTTTTTTAAACCAAAATTTCATAGAACTTTTGGCCTACTTATTAATAACCACTTGGATGGGGCACCTGAGTGGCTCAGTCGTTAAGCATCTGCCTTTGGCTCAGGTCATGGTCCCAAGGTCCTGGGATCGAGCCCCGCATCAGGCTCCCTGCTCTG
>NW_027795261.1:0-13721 GCF_054177405.1 Leptonychotes weddellii | reverse complement strand
TTAAGCGTCTGCCTTCGGCTCAGGTCATGATCCCAGGGTCCTGGAATCGAGCCCTACATCGGGCTCCCTGCTCCACGGGAAGCCTGCTTCTTCCTCTCCCACTCCCCCTGCTTGTGTTCCCTCTCTCCCCGTGTCTCTCTCTGTCAAATAAATAAATAAAATCTTTAAAAAAAAAAAAAAGATGTGGTCCATATATACAATGGAATATTACTCAGACATCAGAAAGGATGAATACCCAACTTTTGCATCAACATGGATGGGACTGGAGGAGATTATGCTAAGTGAAATAAGTCAAGCAGAGAAAGTCAATTATCATATGGTTTCACTTATTTGTGGAACATAAGGAATAGCATGGAGGATATTAGGAGAAGGTAGGGAAAAATGAAGGTGGGGAATCAGAGAGGGAGACGAACCATGAGAGACAATAGACTCTGAGAAAAAAAATGAGGGCTTTAGAGGGGAAGGGGGTAGGAGGATGGGTTAGCCCAGTGATGGGTATTAAGGAGGGCAGGTATTGCATGGAGCACTGGGTGTTATACACAAACAATGAATCATGGAACACTACATCAAAAACTAATGATGTACTGTATGGTGACTAACATAACATAATAAAAAAAAAAAAGAAAGAAAGGTTACATACTATATGACCCCAACCATATGACATTCTGGAAAAGGCAAAACTATGGAGACAATAAAAAGATCAGTGGTTGCTGGTGGGTGGGAGTGCAGGGTGCCAAGGATGGCATGGGTCGGGGGGATGAATAGGCAAAGTACAGAGGATTTGTAGCAATGAAAATACTGGGTATGATACCGTAATGATGGGTACATGCCATTATACATTTGTCTAAACCCATAGAATGTACACCACCAAGAGTTAACCATAATGTAAAGAAGGAACTTTAAGTGATCATAATGTGTAAATACAGACTCATCAGTTGTAACAAATGTACCACTCTGTGAGGGATGTTGATAATGGGGAGACTGTGCATGTGTGGGGGCAGAGCGTACATAAGAAATCACTGTACCTTCTTCTTAATTTTGCTCTGAATCCAAAACCACTCAAAAATATAAGCTCTTACAGGGATGCCTGGGTGGCTCAGTCAGGTGTCTGCCTTCAGCTCTGGTCATAATCCCAGGGTCCTGGGATGGAGTCCCGCATTGGGCTCCTTGCTCAGCAAGGATTCAGCTTCTGCCTCTGCCACTCCCCCTGATTGTGCTCTCTCTCTCTCTGACAAATAAATAAATAAAATCTTTTAAAAATATAAGATCTTACAAAATTAAAAAGAAGAAGAAGAAATTGTGTTAGGGGTTTCAAACATCAAGTCTAAACCTATATGTAGTATACATACTTAGCAAAGTGGCTGGGGCTACATTTAAGAAATGTTTTACTGCTCCATCCTGTTAATTATATATTTTAAATATTAAAATATTTGGGTGGAGAGAAAGAGGTAAAGTGTGAGTATGTTTTAGAACCTGCAAATCTTTCTTTGTTGGAGGAATAGGTGAAGTGTCATACAACATTGGAGATAATCAAATTTTTGATCTTCAATTAGAGTTTCATTTATGAAGAATATTGTCAGTTTTACTTTTATGCCTATCATTGACTAACCATAAGATAGGTCCACTTCAAGGTTACCGGTTTCCACCACCACTCCAAATCATAGATTTAAGATGATTGGAACCATGCCCCATCCCACCCATACACAGAATAAAACTCTTCCATATACTACTGGGTTTTTTTAAGGTATACGTGTTTAGATCTTTCTAAATCAGGATAAAATGCAGTTTGGGCAAATTGTCTTTTTAAAATTTCTAAGTCTTGTTACAATAAAATCAAAAATTGGAACTCTGTTAAAATAGAAGACATTGTGATGAGGAATCACTGAAGTCCCTGGACTTTCTATTATAAATGTAGTTCTCTTTCAAGATAAGCTTTGCCTCTTTTTTTTTTTTTAAATCAAAGTAGAAGCAACAAAGGAAGACCTGCAAATTCTAAAACAGAATCACAGAAAACTAGGCCATGTTAATAGCAGTGCAGTGTAATTGGGTGCATCTAAAAGATGCTATTGTTCATATTTTCCATAGTTTGCTAAAATAACTCTGTCTGAATAGAGTGACCATTCTTAGAGCCCCACCCCATTCATAGTGCCACTTGGTCATAAGAGCAATCAAATTTATCAAAATAATGTCTCTCTGACCTGAGGTTCAGATGCTAGAATGGCCAAATCCACGAGGAGCTTCCTGCAGGTTTTAGCAGTAAGAGAGCCCATCTCCACAGCCAATAACTAAGGAATGGCCACCAAATTCCCTGGGCAATGCTTCACAAACTGTACTGTGTATCACAGTCACTGGGGGGACTCGAAACATACAGATTTCTGGGTCACATCCTCTGAGTTTCTTATTCAGTAAATCTGGGATGAGTTTTGAGAACACTTCCAGGTAATAATGATGCTGTTGGTCTGAGGAGCACACTTTGAGAACCGCAGTCTCAAAGAAGTGGCAGAGGAACAGCTAGCCCTACACAGCTTTTGAGGTCACACTCTATAAAATAGAGGTTCTCCACTTTGAATGCATAATAGAATCACCTGGGGAACTTTTAAAAATCCTAATGCTCAGGCCACAACCCGGACCACTTAAAACTAGGGGAGAGGCAGCCCAGACAGCACTCTCTTTCAAAGGTCCCCAAGTGATTCCATATGTACCCACGTTAAAAACCAGTGAAGACCCCACCCATACCGTTGGTTCTCAAAGTTGGCTGCCCATTGGAATTACCAGGGAGAAAATTTAAATACTGATGCCTGGCTCCCACTCTCGGACATTCCAGACATCAGGATTTTAAAAGCTCCCAGGTGATTCTAATGTGTAACAAAGCTTGGGAACTACTGAACCTTACCTCATTCAAATTTTCACATTATTTAAAAAAAAGTGCACCTGGGTGGTTCAGTCAGTAAAGCACCTGCCTTCAGCTCAGGTCATGATCCCAGCACCACGGGATCAAGTCCCGCATCGGGCTCCCTGCTCAGCAGGGAGTCTGCTTCTCCCTCTGCCCCTCCACCCAGCTCGTGCTCTCTCTCTCTCTCTCAAATAAATAAAATCTTTTAAAAAATTGAACATAAAGTCACCACAATGAAGTTAGAGTTATGGATGTAGTTTTTCCCAAATTCAAGCATTTTTAAAAGATTTTATTTATGTATTTATTTATTTATTTATTTAAGAGAGAGAGCACATGTGAGAGAGAGAGCACGGGGGAGGAGGTTTGGAGGGGCAGAGGGAGAGGGAGAAGCAGACTTCCCGCTGAGCAGGGAGCCCAATGCAGTGATCCTAGGCCCTGGGATCATGACCCGAGCCAAAGGCAGACGCTTAACTGACTGAGCCACCCAGGTGCCCCCCAAATTCAAGCATTTTAATAATTTTTTATTAAGCCACTACAAATAATTTAAAAATAGAGAAGAAAAATATATATTAGTATGAATATATTTATAAAAGCAAGTTAGAATTATGATTTTCTTTTAGGTATAATTCATATACAGAGTATTCACCTTTTTAAATGTACAGTTCTAGGACTTTTATAAATGCAGCCACAATCAAGATATAAAACAGTTCTATCCCACTGAAATGTTCTCTTGTGCTCCAAATCAGTTTTGATTTGCCAATAGATCAGGATATTCTGCCTCACTACCTCCTTCACCTCATCTCCAATTTGTTGCATGATTCTTTCTCTGTCTTAGCAAGGGAAGCTCAGCTACTCTGAGGACACAGAAATGGATGTGGAGTAATAATGTAAGTTAGTATAATGTAGCTAATATTAAAATGGAATTGTATCAAATGTGACTAAATTTTAATCCATAATGCTATTTTTAAAAAGATGTAAATAAAAAATATGATCACCTTTGGAGGATGGTAGGGAACCGGCTCACTGTTTTGAAAACTGGTAAGTGAAGGGGAAAAAAGAAGCATTCATTCTTGCTTTCTTGTACCAACTGTACCACTGGGTCACTGAAATAGTAGATGAGGGGAGTTTCCCTTAATTGAAGTAGAAGCAGCTATGAAGCACCGGGATAGCATCATGTTGCAACTCCTAATGAACTGAGGAGATATGAATGAGGGTCAAGGTAGCTGGTATCCCCCAAAAGAGAGAAAACCATGCATTATGTACCTCCAGAAGGAAGAACAACACCCTCTCTGAAGTGTTTTTGCAAAAAAAAGATAAAGAAATGAAACTTGACTCTGATCAAGCCTCTGGATCCAACTACCAATGAACAGGAAATACAGGGGCCATAAAAACAGGTTAAACTGCACCATGAGAATGCAGTCAGCAAAAGCCAGACTATAGGAAACCACAGGAGAAACGACCCAGTTCCTTCAACAAATGAATGCTAAAAAAGAGAAAGAGCTAGAGATGAGGTTTAAAAGAGACATAGAATATTATCCTAATCAAGTACAATATGTGGACCATATTTGCTAATTCAAACTTTAAAATTTATGATACATGAAAATCATCAATGTGAACACTGAGGCTATCCAATTTAGATTTAGATATAGGAACTGAAGGAGTCAATGCTATTTTCCAGTATGCTAATGGTATTTTAGTTATGTTTTTTAAAAGAGGGGCTTATCTTTTAGAGATATTTACTGAAATATTTATGGATGGATTGATATAACATCAGATATTTGCTTTAAAATAATACAGTTGTGGGAAAAGTGAGTGGGGTAAGGAGAACCAAGATTGGCCATTAAGTTAACAATTCTCAAACCTGGATAATGGGCACATAAGGATTCATTATACTGTTTTGTCTACTTTTGTATATGGCTGAAATTTGCCACAATGAAAATAAAAGGCAAGAAAGATTTGATTCAAAATGTCCATAATAGCCTTATTCATAAGAGACTAAAACTGGAAAAAAGTGCATCAATTGGTAAATGGATAAACAAAATGTGGGTTAGCCTTTCTCTATGCCTACAATGGCTGATCTACATGGTTTGACGACCTAGAATATCACCATCCATGAGCTTCCATGCAAAGATTGAAATGTGAGTGTTCTAGGCAGAGTGGCCTGCTCAAAAAACACTCCCCAATCTATTCAACATAATATTCACCAGCATTTCACCCCCGAAATGGTGGAAAAAGCTAGTGCTAGAACTCTGAAGTCTTAGGTCCTCCAACATCCTACATTTAAAAGTAAATCATATGATATTGATTTATCACCCCTTCTTTTACACTGAAAGCTGGTGTTTCAAATCTCCTGTTTTCTTAAATACCTGGTTAATCCTGGATTAATCAGATAAACTGAAAAACTGTTGTGCATTACCTGGATATCTAAATGTCTCAATCAGTGATAAAATAAAAGACACCTAAAGAATAAGTAATATAGGGGGATTTCAGAGAACATTTAGGGAGACACATTTTATTATGACGGGGTTTCTCAGGACCTCTCAAGAAACAGAAGGTAGCATCAGACATGTTAATGCACAAGGCTCACAAAAAATCATATAGTTAATAAACACATACTGCCATTTGGCATCTTCTTTTTTCCAAATACCATCAACAATGACAACAGAAAGATACAAAATCATTGGCAGGGCCATATCTGCTTAGATTCATGTCTAAATGAGGTCATAAATAAAGGTGGAGGGTAAGTGTTAAGTTATAAATAAATTTTTAAAAATCAAAACCCTACATCAGAACTTATTTATAAAACTGGAAGTACATTTAATAATACACCTCAATGAGCATGCTTGCTTGTGAGTACAAAGGCAAGGAGTACAACGTGATTACCATCAAACCATTGCTTATTTTCCAGATAGGGAAGCTCAAGGACATTTCAGTGTCATTTCCATTGCTTTGTAGAATTTAATCAATCAACATTACACCTAATGACTATGCCAGCATTCAACAAAATTATTAAACAAAGTTTCTTGCTAAAATTTTAACAGTGGACATACCGAACCACTCCTGGTTTCCTGGCCATGGCCAGGTCAGATTAGGTTAGCACTATCTAGAAAATGCAAAGGCAGGTCAGAAACCAACTCAACCAAGACCTGGGATCCAAATATGTCCTCTTCCTCTCAGGTCCTAATTCCCAAGTTTAGAAGATGGCCAGCTATTCTTTCTTAAATTTGTAAACAACCACTCTCTCTACATCTTCCTTCTCTGAAATTAATTATCGATTCTGTGTGTTTTAATAAGATGAATTAAGATAGATTTTTGTTTTACTGACTAGATTGAAAATTTTGCCATCTACCTTCAGATAATTAGAGGCACCCTGAAGTGTTAAAAATTCCTGCTTGTGAAATGTCCTGGACAACAATAAATATATGGTAAAGGGGCTGTTTCTTAGCAGGAAACTGCTGTCAACATGCTCATAGGGACCTGTCATCAGGGCCCCACACAAGTGGTAAAACAATGGGTAATATCAATTGGCTACACTCCCCCAAGAACAAGTACAGGGTAACTTTTCTGCCCCCTTCTTGCAACAACCCTGAATATTAAATAAATGCAACTTCTCTCCAAAAGAGTATTTTGACTGTAAAGTTAATAGGAGGACATCAAAAACAAAACTGTACAAGTTCCATATAAAAGGTCAGCAGAGAGCTGGTTAAAATGCAAAATCAACAATTAACCAAAACAGAAGCTACTTGGGCATCCAGAGATGAACATCTAAATCCAAGTATGTTCATTTTAGTAACTTACAGGGATATATACTTCACATTATATGGCAACAATTGTTTTAATATGAAATGAAAAAAAGACAAGTCTGTAGATTTGGTAGATTTTCTGGGAGTTTAGTGTGCAAAGATGGGTGAGTGCAGTTGAAAACCTCCAGTGCACTTTAAACTCAGCTTGATGTACATAAGCCTGTCATTTCCATAAAGGGGGTGGCCTGTTCTTGTGCACTGATATATACACACACAGTATAGTGATATCAGTACAGTAACACAAACTGAATCGGTATAGTACACAAATATAGGTACTGTAACTTTGTCAACCCATAGTGGTCATGAAGTGGAGAGCAATTTAAAATAGCAACCTGTATTCTTGCTCAAATAGGAATTAATCAGAAGGCAGATGAGCACAGTTTTGATACAACTATGTTAATATAAATAACTGGTAATGGATGAGTTAAGGCTAATTATACATGTGGTGGGTTTAAAATGTGTTAGTAATTTCACTGAAACTCCCCCCTTCAAAAATCAGAGCCTAATTCTCTACCACTTGCATGTGGGCTGAACTTAGTGATTTTCTTCTAATAAATAGCATGTGCTAGAAGTAATGCCATGTTAATTCTAAGCCTAAGTCATCACAAGGATGGCTTCTATCTGGCTCTTTTTCTATCTTGGATTACTCTCTTAGGGAGAAGTCAGAGGCACGACATGAGGACATGCAAGCAGCTCTGTGGAAAAGCCCATGTGAGGAGGAACTGAGGCCTCACAGCAACAATCAACTTGCCAGCCTTATGAGTAAGCCACTTTGGAAGTATATATGCCAGTTCCAGTCAAACATCATATAACTACAGAATCAGCAAACATCGTGACAATCTCATGAGAAACCCCAAGCTAAAGAAGCCAAGCTAAATTACTCCTGAATTTCTGACCCACAGAAAGAGTAAGATAATAAATATTTATTGCTGTTTTAAGCCACTAAGTTTTGGGGTGATTTGTTACATGGTAACACATAACTCATATAAAGCATTTTGGTTTTTTTTTAAGATCAAAGATGGGTTAAACGTTGGGTGTGTTGATGTGCTTCCTACACCAAGCACCATTGCAGATGGCCACTTGATCTCCATTTCACCTCATAAAAATGCTGAACCCAAGAGAACTTCACAACTGACCTAAAATACTCTACTAGAAATATATCTTTTAAGGCAGAAATCGTGGTTTTAATAATAAAAGGCAAGTACAGTGTGGTAAAGCCCTCTACATAACTTCAATGGTCCCTCCATTGGGGGGGCCCAATGGTAAGGACCCCTCGGAATGAAAATTAAGATTAAACGTATTAAAGGTCCCTCATGACCTAGCCCTACCAAAAATCTCAAGCTTTATTTTCTATCACTCCTCCCCTTATATGTTATACATCACATAAATAAATTATTCATACTTCCTGGCACATAATACTGGTCAGCAAAAATTGTGAAAAACTTTACAATGGTTTAAAAAAAGAATTACTAGAAGACCGGACTAGCATGCTCTTAGAGATTATCTTCACCTTTCATTGTGTTTGAGTATTTTTCAACTCTTTTTAAGTTCTAGAAAATGGACTGTAATGCAAATGTTTTTGTCTATACAAATGCAAATGAATTGTGTCCAGGGAGATGCAGCTGATTATTGTCCTTTGGATATGGACTAATTTTGCATCTCGCTGTAAATTCATCTCACAACTCCTCAATGTTTATATCTGCATGTTTTTTTCTTTTGAAACAGTTATGATATCATACTGATTCCCTCATTAATTAATCAGATAAATAAAATCTTTGATATGTGTTTATATTTATATGAGACTCATGATTTAACTTTTTATTGAGATATAATTGACATATAACATTGCATAAATTTAAGGTGTACAATATGATTTGACATATGTATGTATTGTGAAATGACTGCCACAATAAGTTCAGTTAACATCTGTCACCTCACACATTTATAATTTTTTTCTTGTGATGAGAACTTTTAAGATCTAGTCTCTTGGCAACTTTCAAGTACCCAATACAGTATTGTTAACTATAATTACCATGTTGTACATTAGATCCCCAGAGCTTATTTATCTTATAACTGGAAGTTTGTAACATTTGACTACTTTACCTACCCTCCACCCCTACCTCTGGCAACCACCAATCTGTTCTCTGTATCTATGAGTTTATTTTTGGGTGAGTTTTTTTTATTCTACATACATATAAAATGAGATCATACAGTATTTGTCTTACTCTGTCTGACTTATTTCACTTAGCATAATGCCCTCAAGGTCAATCCATGTTGTTGTCAATGTTGCAGGATTTCCTTATTTTTTATGGCTCAATAATATTCCATTGTCTATATATACCACATTTTCTTTATCTATTCATCTGTTGATGGACACTGAGTTTGTTTCCAGGTCTTGGCTATTATAAATAATGCTGCACTAAATATGGGGATGCAGACATCTTTTCAAGATAATGATTTTATTTTCTTCAGATAACTACCCAGAGGTGAAATTGCTGGATCATATGGTGGTTCTATTTTAATTTTTTGAAAAACCACCACACTGTTTTCTACAGCAACTGCACCAATTTACATTCCCACCAATAGTGCACATGGGTTCCCTTTTCTCCATATTCTCGCCAACACTTATCTCTTGTCTTTTTGATGATAACCATTTTAACCAGGTGTAAAATAATATCTCTTTGTGGTTTTGATTTGCATTTCCCTGATAATTAGTGATGTTGAGCACCTTTTTATGTATCTACTGGCCATGTGTATATCTTCTTTGGAAAAATGTCTATTCATGTTTCTGTCTACTTTTTTTTATAAAAAGGGATTTTGGAGATGTTAGAATCATATAGTAATTGAGCAGGATTGGACATTAAACAATACAGGCTTCAGGTGTGAACTATAGTGTGACCTACCACAAATGTTCCCCGTTGCATGATTTCTACCAGTCACTTTCTTCACTGGCCATTGTGCTTTAAAATATTTTTCCAGTCAAAGCTATGAATACGGTGTTCAGAAAACAGGCTCTGTCTTGAGACCAGGGGCCCTTTATATAAATACTATTGTCTTTCCCAACAAGGACCTTTGGGGGTTTTTTAGTGATTCTCAGGGAAGGTAACAATTGCTGCCTTCCTCAAGCTTGAACTTCAGGCACAACCAGACATTTCCACCAGCAATAAACCAAATTCTCAGTCTCTCTCACTTTTTAATTTTAACTCCAGTATATTTAACAATTCTCAGTCTCTTTAAACCTGGCTGTAATGTTAAGAACCCAGTGTTTGCTAATCTAAGACTTGTACAGAGACCACAGAAAACTGAAGTGAGGAATGCCCTACAAAATTAAACAACTATGTTTTCCAAAAATACTTTAAATAATTTACAAAAAAAGCTACAAAAATTATATTTACAAGGACCCTTCTGTTAAATAAAAACATTGTTCCATGTTAGCATACAGGGCTGTGTAGTGTATTCCACTTTTCTCTCCCTTCAATCACAAGCGTTATCTATACATGCATGCACACACACACATATATATATATGGCTTTCCACAAATATGATGAAAACCAGGAAGCATACTCACAATTTGAAGACTTTGCCCTTGGCCGCTGGGCTGCTGCCACCTTCCTCCACAGAGGTGTCAGTGAATTTACTGTTGCTGCCGCCCGAGGCCTCCTTGTCTTCATGTCTCTGTTGACTGCCTTGTCTATTCCTCAGGTCTAAAACATTTTCTTCTGAACCTGAATTCCTCACGTCATACAAACTGAGCACTGCCTACATGGCTGGGGCCCATATTCCTTCTTCATAAGCAAGTATGAAATTCCTAACACTGAGCAGAGACCAGGCCCTGCACAGGCTGACTTGAGTTGGGGGGCGGGGGCGGGGTCTGACGAGGCTGGCTTACTTCACACACACACACACACACACACACACACACACACACCCCCACACACACACACCCACCCACCCACCCAGGAAACACCAAAGTAAAATAACTGCATGATGGAGAGCAGTGGTGAAAAGACTGCAAAGGGTAGGCTTTCCGTGGGGGCCATCACCAGGCTGGGCAAGCACCAGACCTGGCCCTCTGCCCCTTCTCTCACTCCAAAGGCCCCCTTTCTACATCGCATCTCTATCCTCTGAGTTCAGCGCCTACCGTCTCTACAGCTGACTCAGGTGGGCCAAGCTATCCACAAGAGGGCAAGACGGCCTGGAGTCACTCTCCCTCTCTGCTTCTAGGTTCCGAGTCAGTAAGCTCTAGCTCTGGAGAGTTCTTTAAAAAGGTACTACCAGGGCTTCCTTCTTTGGCACCAGCTCCCGCACTACATGGCAGCTGACTGAAAGCACTTTTCCCAGCGCTTATGCCCATTTTTAAATTAGATTGTTTGTTTGTTTTTCTATTGAATTGTATGATCTTTTTATATATTTTGGATACTCACCCTTGTCAGATACATGATTTGCAAATATTTTCTCCCATTAAGTAGGTTGCCTTTTCACTTTGTTCATGGTTTCCTTTGCTGTGCAAAGCTTTTTAGTTTGATTGTAGTCCCACTTGTTTATTTTGGGTTTTGTTGGCTTTACTTCTAGCATCAAATCCAAATATACCATTGCCAAGACATGTCAAATAGCTTACTGTTTATATTTTCCTCTAAGAATTTTGTGGTTTCAAGTCTTATGTTCAAGTCTTTAATCCATTTGGAGTTGATTTTTGTTTATGGTATAAGGGTCCAGTTTCATTCTTTTGTGTGTGGCTCTTCTCAACATCATTTATTGAAGAGAGTATCCTTTATCCATTGGCTTTCTTGTCATAAATTAATTGACCATATATGTGATGGTTTCTTTCTGGGTTCTCTATTCTGCTCTATTGATCTGTTTTTATGCCAATACCATACTGTTTTGATTAGTATAGCTTTTTAATATAGTTTGAAATTGAGAAGCATGATACCTCCAGCTTTGTTCTTCTTTCTCATGATTGCTTTAGCTATTTGGAGTCTTTTGTGTTTCCATACAAATTTTAGGATTATTCTAGTTCTGTGAAAAATGCCACGAGAATTTTGATAGGCATTGCGTTGAATCTGTAGGTTGCTTTGGGTAGCATGGACATTTTAATAATATTAATTCTTCCAATCCATGAGCACAGCATATCTTTCCATTTATTTGTGTGTTTTTCAATTTCTTTCATCAATGTCTTAAAAGTTTCCAGTGTACTTAAAGTCTTTCATATTCTTGGTTAAATTTATTCCTAGATCTTTTATTCTTTTTGATGTAATTGTAAATGGGATTCCTCTTTCTGCTAGTTCATTATTAGTGTATAGAAATGCAACTAATTTTTACATATTGATTTTGTATCCTGTACTTTACTGAATTTGTTGATTAGTTTGAGCAGTTTTCTTGGTAGAGCCTTTAAGGTTTTTTATATATAATATCATGTTACTTGCAAGTAGAGAGAGTTTTACTTCTTCCTTTCTGATTTTAACACCTTTTATTCTTTATTTTATTCTTTATTTCTTGCCTAATTGCTTTGGTTAGGATTTCTAGCACTATGTTGAATAAAAGTAGGGATAGTGGGCATCCTGTCTTGTTCCTTATCTTAAAGGAACAGCTTTCATTTTTCACTGTTGAGTATGATGTTAGCTGTCATATATGACCATATATGACCTTTATTATGTTGAGGTACACTCCCCCTATACCCAGTTTGTTGAGAGTTTTTAACATGAATGGATGCTGAATTTTGTCAAATGTCTTTTCTGTATCTATTAAGATGATCATATAATTTTTATCCTTCATTTTGTTAATGTGGTATATCACATTGATTAATTTGCAGAATTTGAACCATCCTTGCATCCCTGGAATAAATTCCATTTGATCATGGTGTATAATCCTTTCAATGTATAATATTATCTTTAAAAAAATATTTTTGACACATGCTATTTAATCATCTAAACTTCTATATAGCTGTAATCAATGACTGGAATGGCTTCTTCATCACATTCAGGACAAAAATTTAAGATATTTAACATAACATATAAGGTCATTCATGACCAAGCCCTGCCTGGTTATGTGGTGCCTCCACTACTCCCACATCCTAGTGATCTTCTATTGCACATCCCTAATATCCCTGCTTAGACATCATCTCCTTTCTAAGACCGCTGTAATCATTTAGTTATTTATAAGCAAAAGATATGACATTCCCAGTAAATGAAACAGCATTTGGGAAGCCCCCTATATCTGGAATGAGTCAGGCATTTTGCAATACACAAGAAGTTTGGTGTGTCTGGAGACACAGAGTGAGAATAATGAGAGATGGCCATGCCAATCCATGCCTGGTCTAGAGCCAAGGGGAAACCATTGATGTAATTTATTGCTGAATGGGGATTGGAGGAAACAGACTGGACGTAGACCAGAAGAGATATAGGGAGGCCATGTGAGGAGGCTATTGCAATTGTTCAGGTAAAAGATGATGAAAACTTGGACCAGAGGGTTGGCAGTAAAGGTTTAAAAAATAATAAATAAAGTAGATATAGCAAAAGACATTTGGAAGGTAAAATAAATGGAATCTGATGATGGGTTAGAATGAAGAGGTGGGAGACATGTAGGAGGACACCTGTGCTTGTCACCTAGACAACAGGACAGATTAGGGTGCCACTCACTGAGAGGGAGAATGAGAAAAAAAGCAGAACTATGGACCTAAGCATCATACCCTCTGAAAATAAAATCTTTAAAATTAAAAAAAAAAGATAACTCATTTTCTAGAGCAGTGAAAGTTCTGGAACATATCTGATTACACAAACAAAAGCTAAATTTTCTGGGCAAGATATTTTAGTCCACTGGTAGGCGATCCATTACAATCAAACTACTGTCTCATGAAATCTTCAGGTAGTAAACTCTAAAAAAAGGAGAATAGCTAAGTCAGCTAAACAATACACAAGGATAAGGCTTATCATGGCTTAGATGAGAGCACCATGTGGCCTTTTCCAAATGATTTCTTCCATATCCCTTCATCTGAAAAAATCACCTGAAAGGGGGGCGGAGCAAGATGG
>NW_027795260.1:0-285 GCF_054177405.1 Leptonychotes weddellii | reverse complement strand
CAAAATCTGAATGATTTCTATTGTCAATTTGTACAATGTGTTGACCTATATCACTGAGAAAAGTATCCATTTCAGTCATTCCTAAATAGCCCCTTGTGTGGAAGAGCTCATGGAAATTTTCATTCTGTTCCATGAAAATCCATTGCTCTTCCTTGCATTTTGAATGAATCTATTGTCATGATTATGTAACATCATTCCCAGTTTGGGAAAGGGAGCAGAAAGCTTCCAGGACTACCCTAGAAGATCCCCATCTCTGCTGTAGCCAGAGACAAAGACTGCTGACCC
>NW_027795259.1:0-285 GCF_054177405.1 Leptonychotes weddellii | reverse complement strand
GCCAGTAGGGCAGGTCCTTTTAAAAGCCAATGGAGAGTTTTATCAGGCCAACAGGAGCTTTAATTGTTGGAATCTCTCTTATACGTAGGACAGTTACTGTCCTTTACTGTGCTTATTAAACCAAGAGCAAGAAAATTAGAGTGAGTGTGTGTGTGTGTGTGTGTGTGTCTGAAGAGGGGATGAGTAGAGGTTTGGAGTCAGGGTGGCTGGAAAGGACCTGCTGATGATGTATTCCATGTATCTAGAACCCACAGTGGATGCTAATCAGTAGCATGATTAAATGAA
>NW_027795258.1:0-285 GCF_054177405.1 Leptonychotes weddellii | reverse complement strand
TGTCGTGGGTTACTTCATAATATCTTAATTTTAATTGAGACCACAGGTGTTGTAGTCTTAAAATGTGAACAACTGTGGGAATTTTTACACCATATTAAAGTTAAAATCCTTCTGGTGAGGAGACTTTAGTACCTTCCAAATCGTCAGATCATTTATAAAGGAATTCTTAGTGAAATTCGTAATTCAAGTCCAGGGCCTCGCTGGAAAAGTTCCGTGACGCAATTGGCAGGAATTTGGAAGCAGGGTGCATCATTAGGAAGGGGTGCTGATGTCTTTCTCCGCCCC
>NW_027795257.1:0-285 GCF_054177405.1 Leptonychotes weddellii | reverse complement strand
CTCAGCGAGTTCCCCCTGAAATAAGGAAGTCATGTTAATCATATCATATTAGTTTTTGTTTCTCTGTGACCCTTGATTATTTGTTTTCCTTTCCTCTGTGAGTCAGTGTCACTGGATTTTTTTTTAAAGATTTTATTTATAGGGGGCGCTGGGTGGCTCAGTCGTTAAGTGTCTGCCTTCGGCTCAGGTCATGATCCCATGGGATCAAGCCCCGCATCGGGCTCCCTGCTCCACGGGAAGCCTGCTTCTCCTTCTCCCACTCCCCCTGCTTGTGTTCCCTCTCTC
>NW_027795256.1:0-285 GCF_054177405.1 Leptonychotes weddellii | reverse complement strand
TAAAAAGTTGTGGTACTCCAGAGGAGCAGGTGTATTCCAGGATATAGACACAGAGGCACACTGGCCCCAGAAGCTACCATCATTTAAAAAAAAAAAAAATCCATCACTTAGAATTTAGTGGATTACTTCTTTTTCATATAAATGTAGTGGTTGTTTATCAACTACATACACAGTGCAAAACCGACCTATGACAGAATGATCTTTAGCAGGGCACAGGACTACCCTTAAGGGTTAATGCAGTTTAGGTCAGCCCTGGGGGGCGGGGGGTGAGGGAGGGAACCGTAA
>NW_027795255.1:0-285 GCF_054177405.1 Leptonychotes weddellii | reverse complement strand
CCCTGACCCACTGGGCTGGAGGAAGTCTGTCGCAGGCATGACTGTCGGGCTGGCTTGGCGGTGTGTACTTGGGGTCCTGGCTCCCGACTGACACTCGCCCCCCTGGCAGAGTGGCCACGCTGGCCCTGTTTGCGGGAGCGGCTGAGCCGCCTGGGGCCCGGGATGGGCTTTGTTAGTCATCTGGGAACCTTGCAGACCTTGGCGGTGTCTAGTGGAGGGGACGGCCACTCTCTCCAGGTGCCCATCGCGGCCTCTGAGGAGAGGCCTAGTAGTGGTCAGCCTCGA
>NW_027795254.1:0-285 GCF_054177405.1 Leptonychotes weddellii | reverse complement strand
GAAGCTGAGAAAAAGAGAGATAAACAACTACTGGATCACCAAGGCAGAATCTGAGAGATAAGTGATATCATAAGACGAAACAACATTAAAATAATTGGGATCCCAGAAGAAGAAGAAAGAAGGACAGGGGCAGAAGGTATAATGGAGCAAATTATAGCAGAGAACTTCCCTAATTTGGGGAAGGAAACAGGCATCAAAATCCAGGAGGCACAGAGAACTCCTCTTAAAATCAATAAAAATAGGTCAACACCCCGACATCTAATAGTAAAACTTATGACTCTCAGA
>NW_027795253.1:0-285 GCF_054177405.1 Leptonychotes weddellii | reverse complement strand
TATTATTATATTTATTATGGCAATCTGTGATCAGTGATCTTTAATGTTACTATTGTAATTATTTTGGGGTGTCATGAACTGCACCCATATAAAACGAAGAACTTAATTGATACACATTCTGTGTTCTGACTGCCCCACTGACTGGCTGTTCCCTGATTCCTCTCCTTCTCCTCAGGCCTCCCTATTCCCTGAGACACACTGATGCTAAAAATAGGTCAGATGGTGGGGATGTGGAGAAAGGGGAACCCTCCTACACTGTTGGTGGGAATGCAAGCTGGTGCAACC
>NW_027795252.1:0-285 GCF_054177405.1 Leptonychotes weddellii | reverse complement strand
GGGGCACCTGCGTGGCTCAGTTGATTAAGCATCTGCCTTTGGCTCTCAGGTCATGGTCCTGGGGTCCTGGGATCGAGTCCTGTGTCGGGCTCCCTGCTTGGTGGGAAGCCTGCTTCTCCCTCTCCCGCTCCCCCTGCTTGTGTCTCTCGCTGTGTCTCTCTCTGTCAAATAAATAAAATCATTAAAAAAAAAAAAAAAAGACTCAGGACCCCAAGATCATGACCTGAGCCGAAAGTAAATACTTAACCAACTGAGCCACCTAGAAGTCCCAGTAAGATTTATTTT
>NW_027795251.1:0-3169 GCF_054177405.1 Leptonychotes weddellii | reverse complement strand
CTATAACCACTGAGGAAATTGAAGCAGTCATCAAAAATCTTCCAAAAAAAAAAAAAAAAGCCCAGGGCCAGATGGCTTCCCAGGGGAATTCTACCAAACATTTCAAGAAGAATTAATACCTATCCTTCTGAAACTGTTCCAAAAAATAGAGATGGAAAGAAAACTTCCAAACTCGTTTTATGAGGTCACCATTACCTTGATCCCAAAACCAGACAAAGATCCCATCCAAAAGGAGAATTAGAGACCAATATCCTTGATGAACATGGATGCAAAAATTCTCACCAAAATACTAGCCAATAGGATCCAACAGTACACTAAAAGGATTATTCGCCACGACCAAGTAGAATTTATCCCTGTGCTGCAAGGTTGGTTCAACATCTGCAAATCAATCAATGTGATACAATACATTAATAAAAGAAAGAACAAGAACCATATAATCCTCTCAATAGATGCAGAAAAAGCATTTGACAAAATACACTATTCTTTCTTTATCAAAACCATTCAGAGTATAGGGATAGAGGGTACATACCTCAATATCATAAAAGCCATCTATGAAAAACCCACAGCGAATATCATTCTCAATGGGGAAAAACTGAGAGCTTTCCCCCTAAGGTCAGGAACACGGCAGGGATGTCCACTCTCACCACTGCCATTCAACATAGTATTAGAAGTCCTAGCTACAGCCATCAGACAACAAAAAGAAATAAAAGGCATCCAAATTGGCAAAGAAGTAGCCAAACTCTCACTCTTTGCAGATGATATGATACTTTATGTGGAAAAACCCAAAAAATCCACCCCAAAACTGCTAGAACTCATACAGGAATTCAGTAAAGTGGCAGGATGTAAAATCAATGCACAGAAATCAGTGGCATTCCTATACAACAACAAGACAGAAGAAAGAGAAATTAAGGAGTTGATCCCATTTACAATTGCACCCCAAACCATAAGATACCTAGGAATAAATCTAACCAAAGAGGCAAAGAATCTGTACTCAGAAAACTATAAAATACTCTGGAAAGAAATTGAGGAAGACACAAAGAAATGGAAAAACGTTCCATGCTCACGGATTGGAAGAACAAATATTGTGAAGATGTCAATGCTACCAAGAGCAATCTACACATTCAATGGAATCCCTATCAAAATACCATCAACTTTTTTTCAATAAATGGAGCAAATAATCCTAAAATTTGTATGGAACCAGAAAAGACAGACTTTTTTCCAAAGAAGACAACCAAATGGCCAACAGACACATGAAAAAGTGCTCCACATCGCTTGGCATCAGGGAAATCCAAATCAAAACCTCAATGAGATACCCCCTCACACCAGTCAGAATGGCTAAAATTAACAAGTCAGGAAATGACAGATGTTGGTGGGGATGCAGAGAAAGGGGAACCCTCTTACACTGTTGGTGGGAATGTAAGCTGGTGCAGCCACTTGGAAAACAGTATGGAAGTTCCTCAAAAAGTTGAAAATAGAGTTACCATATGACCCAGAAATTGCACGACTGGGTATTTACCAGATACAAATGTAGGGATTCAAAGGTGTATGTGCACCCTGATGTTTATAGCAGTAATGCCCACAATAGCCAAACTATGGAAAGAACCAAGATGTCCATTGACAGATGAAGGAATAAAGAAGATGTGGTATATATATACAATGGAATATTATGCAGCCATCAAAAGGAATGAAATCTTGCCATTTGCAACGATGTGGATGGAACTGGAGGGTATTATGCTGAGCAAAGTAAGTCAATCAGAGAAAGACATGTATCATATGATCTCACTGATATGAGGAATTCTTAATCTCAGGAAACAAACTGAGGGTTGCTGGAGTGGTGGGGGGTGGGAGGGATGGGGTGGCTGGGTGATAGATATTGGGGAGGGTATGTGCTATGGTAAGAGCTGTGAATTGTGTAAGACTGTTGAATCACAGACCTGTACCTCTGAAACAAATAATACATTATATTTTTTTAAAAAAAGAAGAAGATAGCAGGAAGGGAAAAATGAAGGGGGGGTAATCGGAGTGGGAGATGAACGTGAGAGACTATAGACTCTGAGAAACTGAGGAGTCTAGAGTGTAGGAGCGTGGCGGGATGGGTTAGCCTGTTGATGGGTATTAAAGAGGGCATGTACTGCGTGGAACACTGTGTGTTATACACAAACAATGAATCATGGAACACTACATCAAAAACTAATGATGTAATGTATGGTGATTAACATAACATAGTAAAAAAATAAAATAAAATAAACAAGTGGTGTTGGGAAATTTCATAAATTTCAAACAAAATTGTGTTGGGAAATTTCATAAATTTCAAATAAAACAAAACAAAAACCTGTCCAGCAAAGGATACAATAAAAAAAAAATGAAAAGGCAGTGTAAGGAATGTGAGAAAATAATTGCAAATTGTATATATGTTAGGTGGTGAATATCATTAACATATAAATAACTCATACAACTCAATTATAATAAATAAATAAATGAGAGAATGAATGAGTACATAAATACAAAAATAAATTGGCCAAAAACCTTAATAGACAATTTTTCAAAGAAGATATCCTGGTGACCAAAAGATACATAAAATGGTGTTCAATGTTATCAATTATCAGAAATATTCTAAGTAAATCAACAAAATTATATTACTTTACAGTTTTTAAGATAGCTAGCTATTATCAAAAAGACAACAGATAACAAATGTTGGGTAGGATGTGGAGAAGAGGGTAACCTAGTGTGCTGGAATTGGTAGGAATGTAAATTGGTACAGTTATAAAAAAGAGTAGGAAGTTTTCATAACAAAATTAAAAATTCAACTACTATATGATCCATTCCTGGATATATATCTGAAGGGAAAAAATTAGTATCTTATAGAAGTATCTTCTTTCCCATGCTCATTGCAGTATTATTTGGAAATAGCTAAGATACATTAACAACCTAAGTGTCCATTGACAGATAAATGAATAAAAAAATATAGTATATGTGTGTAAAAGAATATTTTTCTGGGGGGTGGAGCAAGATGGCAGAGGAGTAGGAGACCTGGATTTCGTCTTCTCTCAGGAATTCAGCTGGATAGGGATCAAACCATTCTGAACACCTACAAAATCAACAGGAGATCAAAGAAAAAAATAGCAACAACTCTCTCATCAGAAAAGCGACCACTTTCTGGAAGGTAGGA
>NW_027795250.1:0-285 GCF_054177405.1 Leptonychotes weddellii | reverse complement strand
GGAGGTCTGTATATCACTTTTATCAAGCTTTTCCTAATTTATTCACAACCTATGTAGCCAATAAGTAGCATTTCTTCCTACACTCCGGGGAAGCGTGTTGCACTTAAAGCTCAGCCCTCCTGTTTAATAGCTGTACAATTTCTGATAGTTGTGGTCTGTTCTTTGGTTCAGAAATTGCCTTGAAATAGTTAAAACTAGAACACACAAGGTATGTTTTATAAAATGATTAAAATAATACAATATTCATGATTATAGTACTAGAAATAATTCAGATGAGCTTTAATT
>NW_027795249.1:0-285 GCF_054177405.1 Leptonychotes weddellii | reverse complement strand
AATGTGATAATTTCTAAAGAAAGGGTGCATGTTTAGTATCTTGCATGTTTTCTTCACCTGTGTTGTTTTTTGGTGTGTTTTCACCCCTGGTATTTAAGATTAAAATAAAAAATGTTTCTTTCCATTCTTCTCCTCTCCCATCTCCTCTCTGCCCCCCCTTTTCCCTCCACCCCGTTCTTCTCTTTTCTCCTCTGCCAACAAGAAATACTAATGATAGTTGACCATACAAAGTCCTCTAAATAGACCTGTCATCTCTACTCCTCCAGGTCAGGTCATGGTGATGGG
>NW_027795248.1:0-285 GCF_054177405.1 Leptonychotes weddellii | reverse complement strand
GGTTTGTAGGTGTTCAGAATGGTTTGATCCTTATCCAGCTGAATTCCTGAGAGGAGACGAAATCCAGGTCTCCTACTCCTCCGCCGTCTTGCTCTGCCCCTTTCATTAAAGCTTCTTCAGAAAAACCTCTATTTGGGGCTATTTAGCATTCTATCATATGAATGTTCTGTAAGTTCTTTGAGTACTTTATTATTGGATAATTACGTTGTCTACATTTGTTTAAATACTGCTATAGCAGAACTTTTCATATCATCTTTTTCTATTTCTGATACTTTCTTCTTATTT
>NW_027795247.1:0-285 GCF_054177405.1 Leptonychotes weddellii | reverse complement strand
TTTCTTCCAAATTGTAATCAACTTTTCCGTGAAGTAATTTAGTCCTTATCTAAAATGTCACTACCTCTTAATCTTGTTTTCATACATCTTACAATAATTGAGGCCTGGCATTGTTTTGCTTTGGGTTTCCATTTATATATGCTTGTAGGCAATGAAATACCATCTTGTACTTATCTGTCTAAACTAAATGACCCTGATTTCTTAGGTCTCTACAAATAAGTCCCTTCTCTTAAGTCTCTAGGATTTCTTTTCCTTCTCCTCCTTCTTCTTCTTGATTTTTTTTTC
>NW_027795246.1:0-285 GCF_054177405.1 Leptonychotes weddellii | reverse complement strand
TGCAAGAAGAAGAGAAATAATAAGCTGCCTTGATCATTATTTTACGGGAGAAGATAAAAGCAGATGAGGAGAGTGATAAAGTTAAAACAATTAAGAAAATTAGAAAATATTTATTAAGAAATGATAATGAAGACACAGCATATCAAAACTCATGAGGCGAGGTGGAGCAAGATGGCGGAGGAGTAGGAGACCTGGATTTTGTCTCCTCTCAGGAATTCAGCTGGATCGGGATCAAACCATTCTGAACACCTACAAACTCAACAGGAGATCGAAGATAAGAAGAGC
>NW_027795245.1:0-285 GCF_054177405.1 Leptonychotes weddellii | reverse complement strand
CCCGATCCCAGGACCGAGATCATGACCTGGGCCTAAGGCACTGAGCCATCCGGGCTCCCCCTAGCCACACTTTACATACTGGTTGTCAAGGGCCACTTCCATCACTGCAGAGAGTTCTGACAGTGCTATGCATGATCTGACAGGTGGGGGATTCAGTCCTTCGCAAATCAGAAACACAACAGCAGTGGAGGTGAAAGGTCTCGCATTTATTACCGAACCAACCTACAGGTGTGGAGGTGTAGTCACAGAGAAAATCATTTCCATGATAAGACAAGTCTACCGCCA
>NW_027795244.1:0-285 GCF_054177405.1 Leptonychotes weddellii | reverse complement strand
AATAGGAGTGTTTGTTGTGGATATCCTATCCAAGTTTCACCATTGTATGTTGCGTGTGTGAGGACAGACAACTTGTGTTTTAAGTCCACAGGTCAGTGGGTCAAAAGGAGTTGCATGCAGACCACATGTAGATTTTGGATTTTGACCCTTCATTCCGACCAGATGTGGTCCTGGATTTTGACTCTGATACTGTGATTAATAGTGTAATGGGATGAACATATTCTGCATGTGGGAAGACAGAAACTATTTGAGAACCAAAGAGTGGATTGTGTTCATTGGTTGATT
>NW_027795243.1:0-285 GCF_054177405.1 Leptonychotes weddellii | reverse complement strand
GCCACAGGATGACCGGCCGTGTCTTCCGCAGCTGTGAACAACTTTCCCGCAGGAGCCGTGAGAAGGTCCTGGATGTTCTCGTGCCACAGGGCCAGAGCAGGGGTGCATCCTGCAGTCCTTCCCATGCACTATTTGGCAACACTGTGGTTTGCTGGTTTCCACGTGAGTCAACATCCCTGTACTTCACTCTTTTGGGTTACGGATGAGGTGGAACCTTCCTCCAGGTCTTTAACTCTGTGCCGTGAAGAATCCACTGAGGTCTCAGTATCTATGCAGATGGCCATG
>NW_027795242.1:0-285 GCF_054177405.1 Leptonychotes weddellii | reverse complement strand
CCTGGGTGGCTCAGTCGTTAAGCGTCTGCCTTCAGCTCAGGTCATGATCCCGGGGTCCTGGGATCGAGCCCCACGTTGGGCTCTCCGCTCTGCAGGAAGCCTGCTTCTCCCTCTCCCACTCCCCCTGCTTGTGTTCCCTCTCTCGCTGTGTCTCTCTCTGTCAAATAAATAAATAAAATCTTTAAAAAAAAAAAAAAAAAAAAAAAAAAGAACTATAAAAGATAATGCATAATTATGACTTAAATGGTTGACCCTAGCCAGAAGAAAGTAGAAATGGTCGGGCGC
>NW_027795241.1:0-285 GCF_054177405.1 Leptonychotes weddellii | reverse complement strand
GTTATGCACGAACAATGAATCATGGAACACTACATCTAAAACTAATGATGTAATGTATGGGGATTAACATAAGAATAAAAAAATTTAAAAAAAAACAAACACATAGCCACTGAAATTCAGTTGAAAATGTCAACACTTTGGCGACTGTGAGTCAGTATCTCCTGAATTTTGTTTCACAATTAAATGTAAATTGTACTAATATAAAATTAATTAATTCAATATTGATGCCCCAATTGTGTGATGGTCAGGATAGCATCACCACCATGAGTACAGACTGTAGAGCCA
>NW_027795240.1:0-3169 GCF_054177405.1 Leptonychotes weddellii | reverse complement strand
AGCACTGGGTGTTATGCACAAACAATGAATCATGGAACACTTTATCTAAAACTAATGATGTAATGTATGGGGATTAACATAAGAATAAAAAAAAAAAAAGGAACACCAAGGTATATGTAGCAAGGAAATTATAGGGATTCTTTGTTCTAGTTAACCATTTGCTAATTCTCCAGTTCCAGCTAAGCAGGGAAGGAAATACAGACTCTTAATCATGGGCTATAAATCTTTCATATAATCTTAAAGTTTGCCATTAGTCTTTTTATTATAAAATTCTAATTATATACAGATATCAGTAATATCAATCACATACCAACAAAGAACCTTAACCTTTTATAGAATTGAATGTGCTACTCATTACAAAAAATATCTTGGGTCCACTAAAATTCTGTTTAAATCTGTGTTAATCTTTTATTCTTTTTTTTTAAAGATTTTATTTATTTATTTGACAGAGAGAGAGACACAGCGAGGAAAAGAACACAAGCTGGGGGAGTGGGAGAAGGAGAAGCAGGCTTCCCGTGGAGCAGGGAGCCCAATGCGGGGCTCGATCCCAGGACCCTGGGATCATGACCTGAGCTGAAGTCAGACGCTTAACGACTGACCCACCCAGGTGCCCCAATCTTTTATTCTTTTCCATAGTTTTTTCACCCAGAGATCCCATGGGCTTCAATATCTAATATAAATCTACTATGCCATGAAAAGGTCTAAAGTATATAAAGTGCTCTCTCAGTTAATCCTACCACTTGCAGCAATTTGATTTCACTGCTTTCCTTGTGTGTCTTCCCTAAGCAAACACAGACTCACAACCCTCTCTTAATTCCTCTTTTCTCCTTCTCTTCACCCTCCTAACACTTCTAACAGCTTGACCAGTCACCAGCTGTGGATCACCCTTCAGTCCACCAACATGTTTTGGCTTCTTTTGAAAAATTATGTCCCTTTTCTAGTTATAAGTTCAAGCTTCTGTGACTTTTAACAGATTTAAGCTGAGCGTGAATGTATTATGAAACTAACATAAACCTCAGGAAGGTGAGAGAACCTCAGAACCTTTATTTATTAGACCTCAAAATTAACCCATTGTTAATAGTTAAGTGGAACATGAAGCCGAGAGCTCTTCCCATCTTGTGTGTCCTGAGCACTGTGGAATAAGCAGCCTTTCCTTGTTCTAGTACCATAAGGACTCTGGTTTCAAGAGTCTAACCTTAGAATCTTGGCATTCAAGAAAATTTCTTGACAATATAGATGTTGAAAGTTGAATAGAATTTTCCTTTTAGAGTCCTAGAGCCAAGTTTGGATAATTACTATCATCAAATACACAAGGATCTGAGTGAGACTGTCTCTATGTCCAGGACAAATTTTGAATTTGAACCCACTGGAAATTTGTTGCCATAATTGACTTATTTAACATCTTGGTCTTATGCAGATAAAGACAAAATGCACCTACACTTTATTTTTAAAAGTATTTTGGGGTGTCTGTGTGGCTGAGTCGGTTAAGTGTCTGACTCTTGATTTCAGCTCAGGTTATGATCTCAGGGTCCTGGGATCAAGCCCCAGGTCAGACTCCATGCTCAGTGGTGAGTCTGCTTAAGTTTCTGTCCCTCTCCCACTACCTACCCCTTCTCTCTTTCTCTCTCTCTCTCAAGTAAATAAATCTTTAAAAATAAATTAATTAATAAAAGTATGTGGATTTAAGTTTCCCCTCCAGGATGTTTTAAAAGCAGATATTCTGGGGCGCCTGGGTGGCTCAGTCATTAAATGTCTGCCTTCGGCTCAGGTCATGATCCCAGGTCCTGAGATCAAGCCCCACATCAGGCTCCCTGCTCCGCGGGAAGCCTGCTTCTCCCTCTCACACTCCCCTTGCTTGTGTTCCCTCTCTCGCTGTGTCTCTCTCTGTCAAATAAATAAATAAATCTTAAAAATAAAAAAAATAAAAAATAAAAGCAGATATTCTTCCCAAAGTCCCATTAGTCTTCTGCTATGGGTTGTTGGCTTGCTTTGTGGTTTAACAAAGCTACCAGGTATATATAACACCAAGGTACAAATTGTTATAACTGAAGAACATGACTGCATTTAGTCAGAGAAAGTTGAGAGATAATTCCCACATGGGAAATAGAAACTACTTCATACCTCTGAAAACTGGAAACATTTTAATGGAATTTTCTATGGAAGCCTACTTCAATTAGTGCCTCAGGGTTTGACAGAATGCATTCATGATAACCATTCAACAGGCTGCACATTCTCCCTTAGGTCTCTGAAATGTCTGAGTCTCTATAATATGTGTCATCCAAACTCAGGTGATTCTGAAGTGGCCTGCATTGAAGAGCTCTACTCAGAAATAGTGATAGCAATTAGGAAAACTGATCAGACTATCTTTCTCTAAAGTTTGCACTGGAGGGTATAGAGAGCTTTAGTTGATCAGTAGTGTGAGTCAAGGAAATAAGCAGATGCTTTGACAAAGACACCATGGAGTCTATGAGATCAAGATGGATAGAGTAACCAGTCCCCAAAGCACTTCCCTATCCTGATGCATTCCCACTGCCAATCTCTTTGTATCCACACAATTAATTCTCTTTTTCTTACAGTAACCTGAAATCAGTAACTTAGTCATTGTTAACATTAACCCCATTAGATAAGTACTTTTCATGTCAATCCTACTTATAGATGAGGAAATTGAGACACAGAGAAGTTTAGGATCTTCCCCCATGGTCATGTAGATGGACAACAGAAGAGCTGAGATTGAAAGCAAACAATCTTTCTACAAAGCCCACATTTTTTCCACATTTAACCTCTGTACTGAACAATGTGATGACCAAAGTTTTAATGGTATAGACAAGAATCAAAGAGAGAGAAGGAAGAAAGAAAAGACTGTAAGAGAGAGAAAGGGAAGAAGTCCAAGTCGGGGTTGAAAGGCTTCATGGATTTGGAAGAATTTGTAAGGTTAGGAGTAAAAATCAGAAATTAGATATGAGAAACCAAGACCATCTATGCACAAAGCATAGAAGTCAGGAGTAGACAAAAACATGTCCCAGAGGTTGCCATAAACCGTGATCCGCGGCACAGTCGGGCCACTGCTCCTCCAGCAGGGACCCAACAAGCAGCAGATCCAGGGAGACTCACCTTCCTCCCCCGGGAGGAGCCGCGCGGGAGTGCACCGCAGGGATCTGCTGGGTTTGGA
>NW_027795239.1:0-285 GCF_054177405.1 Leptonychotes weddellii | reverse complement strand
ACAAAATTTAGGAAACAAGTATTTCAAGATGTTGAATATCTGGCAGTACAGAGCTATGGTCCTTGAGAGAAGGAAAACAACAAAACGAGCTCAATGAACTCCATTATCTCTCCGGTTTTCTGCCTCAAACTTCTTTTCAGGTTTTAGTGCAAGAAGTTGGAGCTCAAATATATACAACAGTCCTGCTGAGCTGAGGGTTTGGAAGAGTGGAAATCAAGGCTACTGAGATGTTAAAATTTTGTAGAACAAGGCATCAGATTAAAGAGAGCTGTGAAAAGAAGGGCT
>NW_027795238.1:0-285 GCF_054177405.1 Leptonychotes weddellii | reverse complement strand
AGCATCCATGTGGAAATGTGTGGTCTGCTGCTGGGCAGCACCTCTGTGTGGCTTCTAGAGTGCCGCCCTGAGCAGGGGGAGGGTGGGGGTGGGGTGCAGGTAAGATGGATCTGCGTGGACCTCCACTTTGTCTTCCCTGGAGGGCAGAGGCTGGGAGGCTGAGCCCCGCGCTGCCGAGGTGCTGACACACCTGGGGTTCCTGAGGCTCCCTCACAGCGTTGGCGGCAGAAGCGAAGTCAGCCGTTGTTTTTGCTGGCCCGCAGACAAGCGTTTGGTCTTTGTGGC
>NW_027795237.1:0-285 GCF_054177405.1 Leptonychotes weddellii | reverse complement strand
CCGTTGACCAAAAATTGTGTGTACCTATTGCTGTGTTCTATTCTTGAAGTAAGTGCACCATTTTATACTATAGTTATTTGAGTATTTTCTTGCCTACTCAGAGCTCCTTTTAGATAAGACCATGCCTTTACTTTTCTTTTTTTTTTTATTTTATTTTATTTATTTTATTTATTTTATTCTTTTTTTTTGTTTTTGTTTTTGTTTTCTTTTTTTTTTGTTTTTTTTTATGCATTATTTTTTTTTATTCTTATGTTAATCCCCATACATTACATCATTAGTTCTAGA
>NW_027795236.1:0-285 GCF_054177405.1 Leptonychotes weddellii | reverse complement strand
ATGGATGCAGATTGGAATCCAATTAAAGCAAATTACTGACCACCCGATTCAACATAGGTGAAGGACGTCCCTGTGGATGAAGTTATGTGGCTGGGATTCGCTAGCTCACCCCAAACACTCCCAAAATGAGAACAGCAAAGGTTAGAAAGAAAGGTTAGCTATGGAGCAGGCGATGAAAGACAAATCAAAGACAGAGAACTGAAGTTTAGAGAGAACAGTAGATGAAGAAGTAACAATGCACTACGGCATTCCAGGGTCACTGTATTTGCGTACACCATCATGAGA
>NW_027795235.1:0-285 GCF_054177405.1 Leptonychotes weddellii | reverse complement strand
AAGGAAAATAGGATGAAGCTTCTTGCATGCCCTGAGCTTGTAGTCCGAGTCATCTTGCTCCACTGAAGGAGGGACATTTAAAACAAAGCTGAAGCTGACGGGTGGGCCCAGCAAAAGAGTCACAGGGTGGAGGGGCATTCAAGGCCGTGGTCACAGTGGGTGCAAGAGTTTTGACATGCGATGTGGATGTGAAAGAGGACGGTGACCCAGGGAACCAGGGAGGCTGTGGGGGATGAGGTGACCAGGTCACATAAGGCAGATCGAAGAACCAGGGCTTTGCCTTGA
>NW_027795234.1:0-285 GCF_054177405.1 Leptonychotes weddellii | reverse complement strand
AAAATCTTCCTATTGATCTTTTTCTAGTTGGAAAGCTAATTCTTTCATGTGCCTTCACTCTGTTCAAGTTATAGTATAAAATGATTTGTAAAGGGGAGCAGTTTAGTACATTGTATCTAGACATGCAATAAATATTAAATAATTAGGATATTTATTCCTCTCATTTTTTAAGTGATGAAATGTAGCTATAAGTTTTGAGAATAGGCCTAGGGACAGTGTTTTTCAATTGCAGAAGTAGTCACTTGGCATTTTCTTCAAAATTGGTGCTGCTAATACTCAAAACTT
>NW_027795233.1:0-285 GCF_054177405.1 Leptonychotes weddellii | reverse complement strand
AGGACCCCTCACTTCAAAGACAGGAGACTGAGGACCCCCCACCTCCAGACGGGAAACTGAGGACCCCACCCCACAGACAGGAGACTGAGGACCCCTCCCCACAGACAGGAGACTGAGGACCCCACCTCACAGAGAGGAGACTGAGGACCCCTCCCCACAGAGAGGAGACTGAGGACCCCACCTCACAGAGAGGAGACTGAGGACCCCTCCCCACAGACAGGAGACTGAGGACCCTCACCTCACAGACAGGAGACTGAGGACCCTCACCTCACAGACTGGAGACTG
>NW_027795232.1:0-285 GCF_054177405.1 Leptonychotes weddellii | reverse complement strand
GGGAGTCTGCTTCTCCCTCTCCCACTCCCCGTTTGTGTTCCCTCTCTTGCTGTGTCTTTCTCTGTCAAATAAATAAATAAAAAATTTTTAAATAAAATCTTTAAGAACAACAACAACAAAAAGTAACAAATTTCAAGTAAAAGGAACATTAAAAATATGAACACATAAGACAGTATTTCTAAAGGTAAAACATGCATTTTCAATAAAAATGAAAGAATAGTTTGTTTACATTTTTCACACTCATATTTATATTATTTAAAAAAAGAGGATAACATTGTTACAGGG
>NW_027795231.1:0-285 GCF_054177405.1 Leptonychotes weddellii | reverse complement strand
TTCCTCAATTTTAAGCAAAGAGATTAAACTATTGCAATAACCTAAATAGTCCTCTGGCAGTATTTGTCCCTTCCATGCTTTCATAACTACCAGTTCCTATTTAAACTTTCTAAAGTGTATGTCCAAAGCTTTTAATGACATCTTAATGCATCCTGCTTAAGGGTAAAAATCTTAGCACAACATTCAAGAACGCATATGAAGTATACTCAGCTCACATTTTCTAGCCACATCTAGCATTATTGAGTATTTTATGTGATAAAACAGTGGGGGCATTCAGTTCCCCAT
>NW_027795230.1:0-285 GCF_054177405.1 Leptonychotes weddellii | reverse complement strand
CTTTAGAGAAAAAAAATAAAAATGTGTGATCAGTACACAAATTTTTATTGAGGTAGAATTTACACATAATAAAGTGTACAGATTGTAGTATACTGTCTATTAAGATTCACAAGTGTGTAGGGGCGCCTGGGTGGCTCAGTCGGTTGAGTGACTGCCTTCAGCTCAGGTGATGATCCTGGAGTCCCAGGATCGAGTCCCGTGTCGGGCTCCCTGCTCGGCGGGGAGTCTGCTTCTCCCTCTGACCCTCCCCCCTCTCATGCTCTCTCTATCTCATTCTCTCTCTCA
>NW_027795229.1:0-3169 GCF_054177405.1 Leptonychotes weddellii | reverse complement strand
GGCGGGCCCCGCCCCCGGCCCCGGCGGGCCCCGCCCCCGGCCCTGGCGGACCCCGCCCCCGGCCCCCGTGGACCCCGCCCCCGGCCGTAATCTAAAACAGGTTTTAGAGACCCCCACAAACAAGCCTCAGCAGCAAGCTGTACACAAACCGAAGTGAAATCCCAGCCTTCCCAGACCAATTCCAGATCCCGAATTATGAAATACCAAATAAATCATTTACTAACCGTGAAGGTTCGATGAGCACAGCTCAACAAGCCAGGCACTGCACCAGTCACCCAGAGTGCTACACCGCAGCCGCGGCTGGAGGAGAAGCGGAACCACCGCGTCACAGAAGCTTACACATTTCACCGAAAGCAATAAATGCCCAGTGCGCAGCCAGCGCTGTCGAAACCGGGTGGTAGCTTAAGGTCCACCAGGTGATACCGATAACTGAGCTGAGTCAGGCCAGATTGCAGCATTTGTGACAGGCTCCGCTCTGCCGCCGTCCCTGCTCAGGCCATGCTGGCTTATTCTCCGAAGGAGGGGGGACTCCGTTTCCAAAGAGCCCAGCAGAACCACAGGGTGGGCGGGGTAGGAGCACCCGAGAGCTACAGGAACCCCATGGCAGGACTACTGCAGACGCTGATGTGTGCGGGGTTCGGTGTGAAGGGTGTGTGTTGGAAGAAACCATCAGGAAGTCGATTTCAAGTTTTAACTGAAATCAGGCACTTCGTTTTAATTACATTAGGACCTATGGCAGGCAATTTGCAAGTTAATATCTCTAGGGAGTAGTTTCACAGATCCCTGAGATTGAACTTCTCATTCATTTTGTGATGGAAGACTGGAAGCACCTACTTCTAGGTGAAAAACTGCAAAGTCTTCTTAAAAATCTTACACCTTATGAAACTGTATGAAATAGACAGGATTTAACCACCAACCAATTCCCTACTGCCCGGACAAGGCAAAAATAGTCGGAAGGAATGATCTCAGGAAGGAGAGTGCTGAATTTTATCATTTCACTTAATTACCCACACGCACAAGCCCTTATTTCTGGGTCCCTGGAAGTAGTTTGAGATCGTAAAATCCGAAGGTGCCTGCAAACGTTCTGTTCCGGGCAGCTGCATGAAGCCAAAACCCAGAAAGAAGGAGGAGTGCTTGTCAGGGTGAGTGAGAATGAGCTGCAGCAAAATCCATGCAAGGGGCTGCCTGCAAACGTCTGTGCGTAAACATAAATAGGCACCAACACAGCTCCACTGGGACGTCCGGAAGGGCTGCCCTGCCTGCCCGACTCAGGGCCGTCTGCGGGCCTCCAGAGACTTCAGAGCAGCTCTCCTTCCGACGGGAGGACAAACGGCATTTACAGGTGCATGGAAGGAACAATGGAGCCGCAGTGATTTTCCAGCATTGGGATCCTGACCTCCCAAATTCCAGCGGGGTCTCAGCTTTCCCTGCACCCCGAGCGCAGCGCACTATGAAAGGGGCTCCAGCTCGATGAGAAATCATCTTGAATTCCTAAACTCCCAGAGCAGCCCCCTCTTTTAACGTTTAACTTTGTGGAAGTTGGGCAACAAAGAGTATGTGTTTGAACGTGGGACACTTTTCCTGGGAGCGCAGCTAGAGGCCTGAGGCTGGGACCCGCCTCTCAGCCCGAGACAGGTGCCTGGGGACAAGCCCGCAGGACAGACACCTGGCCAATGGCTGGAGCTGGCTTACCTCGGGCAGGAAGGCCTCTTTCCTCTTCGGGGCTTCAGAGAAGGTTCTCTGATCCCAAAGGCATCTGGGCCAGGGTCCTCTCTCGCTGCACACAGACGCAGGAACACACCTGAGTGGCCTCCGGAGAATCCCGACCCGCGTCACCAGTTAACAGGAAGTTCCCTGCTCTGTCACGTCACAGGCTGTAAACACAGAGGTGGCCTCTGCCTGCCACCGGCCCCTCGCTCCCAGAAGGTGTGCGTGCCCCAGAGTGACATTTTTCCTGCTAATCATTAGCCAGCCCCAAACAGCAGCCCGGGCAATGCGGCGGGGTTGGAAATGCCACGGCCTCCAACCCACTTCCAACTCCACAAGAACAGGTTCTTTGCTGAAAGGAAAGAAGAAGAAGCCCTGAGGGTGAAGATCTCTGGAATGTGACGCCCCCACCCCCCCACCCCCGTGTGAACAAAGGAAGTTGGCTTCTCCAAGCACTGTGGCAATTTCTGGAAAAGACCACCACCCAGAATCCGGATGCGCAGCACCCTGCTGAACTGTTTGCTCTCATGCGGTTCTCTCTGAGCATCTGGCTTGTCTCCCCTACTGCGTTTCCATCTTGTCAGGGAACTCGGGGTCAAGGGCATCTAAACAGAATAGACACCAGCAGAGGGTGTGGATCATATACTCAGGGTAAGACGCTGAAACAAGTAAATAGGGGGAAATGTTTCTCCCCAGTTGAACAGGGTCGGAATACACCACCTCAAAAGAAGCGAGTTTAGCATAAAGATTATATTTGACATTTAACAGATTTTTTTTCAAAGCCTTCTCAGACAAACTCCCTCTGGAGAAAAGACTAAAAGCAGCCACTACAGGGAAATAAGGCTGCCATAAATTCCTCTTCAGGGTGGATCTACCCCCAGAAGGGGGAACACAAA
Source organism: Leptonychotes weddellii (assembly GCF_054177405.1). Classification (NCBI taxonomy): domain Eukaryota; kingdom Metazoa; phylum Chordata; class Mammalia; order Carnivora; family Phocidae; genus Leptonychotes; species Leptonychotes weddellii. The sequence goes on along the minus strand of NW_027795229.1, from coordinate 566 downwards.
TAAAGCCTGCTCCAGATCCTTTCTTCAGAGGGAGTTTGTGATGGTAAATAAGATCCAAAGACCACTCATACCTGTATAGGTAAACATTATCACAAACTTTCCCATCTCTTGTCTGTTCTCCTGAAAATCTTTGTCCTTCCAAAAAAAACTATTTGTTTTTTCCATAAGAAACCTTTCTTCGCCCCTTCACTTTCTCCTTCTAAATTAAGTATATAAGTCATTAACCACTTAGTGAGCCAGATACTTCCTTTGTTGATTCCCATATGCATGCAGAATAAACCTTTATCCTGTTAACCTGTCTTCTGTCAGTTTAATTCACAGGTCCCAGGTATAGCACCTAAGAGGGTAAAGGAAAAGATTTTTTTTTTCCTCCTCCCCTACAAGGCCCTGTGCTAGAAGCTGGTGATAAAAAATGGTGAGCATGATATGAGGAATTCTTAATCGCAGGAAACAAACTGAGGGTTGCTGGAGTGGGGGGTGGGGTGGGAGGGAGGGGGTGACTGGGTAATAGACACTGGGGAGGGTATGTGCTCTGGTACGCGCTGTGAATTGTGCAAGACTGTTGA
>NW_027795228.1:0-285 GCF_054177405.1 Leptonychotes weddellii | reverse complement strand
GTAGCATTATTTATAATAGCCAAGATATGGAAGCAACTCAAGTGTCTATCAATAGATGAAAGGATAAAGATGTGGTACATAAACACACACACACACACACACACACATAATGTAATATTAGTCATAAAAATGAATGAAATCTTGCCATTTGTAACAATGTGGATGGACCTAGAGAATATAATGCTAAGTGAAGTCAGTCCGAGAAGACAAATACCATATGATTTCACTCATATGTGGCATTTAAGAAACAAATGAACAAACAAGCATGAGACAAAAAAAAAAGTC
>NW_027795227.1:0-285 GCF_054177405.1 Leptonychotes weddellii | reverse complement strand
AAAATATAAGCATTTTCTTTTTTTTATTTTTATTTTTATTTATTTATGAAGTTCTTACTAAGTGCCAGGTTCTTCGCATGAATTATGTAATTTAACTGAATTATCATTGCACTAAACGATAAATTTAGCTGTTACTCCATTTTGAAGATGGGGGAACTGAGGCATTGCTCAGTGTGGGAGCCAGGCTTCGGCAGTGCACCTGGCATTGGCCCCAGGGCAGGCGGGCTCCGGAGCCCAGGCTCTAGCCCCACCCTCCTAGCCTTTTGTATGTGGAGGAACCCGGAG
>NW_027795226.1:0-285 GCF_054177405.1 Leptonychotes weddellii | reverse complement strand
GGCGGACCACCCAGGAATGGAGCCCTGCCGCCTTCCTTTGTGCGCCCAGGACGGGCGTTCCGGGAGGCAGGCCGCCGCCTCCTGACGCGGGCACGTTGGTGGTGACAGCATGACCTTAAGCCTCATCTCCCTGCTGTCGCAGGACCTCTCCGGGCTGTGGCTGCTCCTGAAGACCAGCACAGGTGTGTCCGGCTGCACACTGGCACTGCGGGGGTGGGGGACGGGGCGCGGGGGCAGGCAGGGGCCTTCTGGGGACGCTGCGTGGGGGGCCCAGCAGAGGCTGTG
>NW_027795225.1:0-285 GCF_054177405.1 Leptonychotes weddellii | reverse complement strand
GCTATTATTAATAATGGTAATCATAAATGCAATAGCAGTAAATAAATGTAAGGACAATAAAAAATGTAATAATAATGCAACAATAAATGGATGTAAAGCAAAAGAACCAAAATAAAAGTAAAGGAGTTAAAGTTCCGCTATTTAAAGAAAACTGCACACGATACTTAACTTTTTTAAAAGTTAAGATAGGAGAAATTTCACAAACAATTCCATTTTAACCAAGTCACATTTTGACCAAGACAAAGGAAACGGAAAGTCTATTTAAAATAGGACAGGGTTAGTCCC
>NW_027795224.1:0-285 GCF_054177405.1 Leptonychotes weddellii | reverse complement strand
GTGGCCGAACCTGAGGCATGTGACCCCCAGCCCTGTTCAAACATACAGTACCAGTCAGCTGAACATAGCCTCACATTCCCAGGCAGGGTTGTGAGCTCAGCTGTAGTTTAGAATACGTGTAACAGGCTTTTCTGATGAGAAATTTTTATCATTTCTAACCATCTGATGTTCAGGGCACTATAAGAAATCATCATCAGGGGGCGCCTGGGTGGCTCAGTCGGCTAAGCGACTGCCTTCGGCTCAGGTCATGATCCTGGAGTCCCAGGATCGAGTCCCACATCGGGC
>NW_027795223.1:0-285 GCF_054177405.1 Leptonychotes weddellii | reverse complement strand
TCCCTGCCGAGCAGGGAGCCCGATGCGGGACTCGATCCAGGGACTCCAGGATCATGACCTGAGCCGAAGGCAGTCGCTTAACCAACTGAGCCACCCAGGCGCCCATTGACTATCTCTACTTTTAACCTTATAAAGCCCTGTGTATTTTCAAATAAGCCCATAATCACAGCCTTCTCTCAAGAAAGGATCTTAGTCATTTATACTTTAGTAAGAATTTGGACCTCTGGATCACATCTCCCAGGAAGATTTGGAGCTTTAGCTTGAATTCCAACCATAAAACTGTAG
>NW_027795222.1:0-285 GCF_054177405.1 Leptonychotes weddellii | reverse complement strand
TGAAGTGAGTGCGTCTCTGCCCAGAGCTTCTGTCCCCACCTATGAACAGCTGACGCATACATTCGTATGTCTCCAGCCCAGGAACCCTGTCCAAGCTCTCGATGGATCTGGACACTGCTCAAGGAGCCCCTGTTCCCTGATGGCTCAAAGGCAGGACAGGCTACATAATTTGTTGGGCACAGTGCAAAATAAAAATGCACATCCCCTTGCTAAAGAGTTATTAAGGATTTCAAGATGGTGACAGAAGAGTATTAAACCGTGTGTGGGGCCTTAGGTGACTGCACA
>NW_027795221.1:0-285 GCF_054177405.1 Leptonychotes weddellii | reverse complement strand
GCCAGCTCCCCTGCTCTGATGTCTGGGAACTCTGCCACACTCAGGCACCCCCCCATTTTTCTTGTGACCTCAGGGATCCTGAGACCACACTGTCCCACCTAGGATTCCACCCCACTTCAACACCTCAGCGTCTTTAAGCCAGGGACATCCCCCACTGTAGTAGACTTCTTTTTTTTTTAACATTTTTTATTTAAATTCAATTAATTAACATATAATGTATGATTGGTTTCAGAGGTACAGGCCTATGATTTATCAGTCTTATATAATATCCAGTGCTCATTACAT
>NW_027795220.1:0-285 GCF_054177405.1 Leptonychotes weddellii | reverse complement strand
TCTGGGTACCTTATGGCCCATTCAGGTTGACATATTAACCATTATATGCATAATTTAAAAATACTTATAAATGAATATTAAAATAACAGTTACAAGTAAAATTACTTTTCTTAAATGCTTATTTTAAAAAAGAAAAAAATTCTAAAAATTCATAAGCAGATTATCTAATTTAAAAATTACAGAATAAATTTAAAAAGCAAAATATACCAAGAAATTAGAAGGAGCAAGAAAAATATAGGAGCAAAAATTAATGAAATAGAAAGATACATTGGAGAGGATCTGTAA